>NC_090725.1:129923393-129928393 GCF_036898095.1 Palaemon carinicauda | reverse complement strand
TTTAGACATGAAATCAGATAAGGCTGACAAACCTATGAATTCAGGGAGTGGCTTTGATGTAGAAATTGCTCTCGGAATTATTAATGAAATCTCTACGGGAAAAAAGAAGCATATACCCATCAAAAAGAAAGATGGATCTGTTATAACAAAAGAACATGAAAAAATGCAACGTTGGATTGAACACTTTAGTGAGGTCATGGATAGGAAATACGAAGGGAATAATTTGGTTGATATACCTGAAACTGATGAAGACCTTGATTTGCCCATGAATGAATTAGGTGTGTTCGAAGTCGAAGTTTATTCTTAAATAAAAAACTCAAAAGATGGAAAGCCCCTGGATACGAAGGAATAACTGCTGAGATGATATTGCCTGAAAATGAAGTGACTCTCAGATTACCTACAAGATTATTTTGTAGAATGTGGCGTGAAGAGGCAAAGCCTTATGTATGGGAGCTAGGAGTGCTGGTGAAAATGACAAAAAAAAAAAAAAAAAAAAAAAAGATCTGACTGATTGCAATCACACTTACGTCAGCTGTCATGAAAATATATGGTATGCTCATTCTAAAGAGACTAGAGAGAATGATTGATGAAAAGTTGAGAGATAAACAAGCAGGATTCAGAAAAGGTAGAAGTTGTACTGACCAAATTTTCATTTAAGACATGTGGTACAGCAATATGTAGAATATAGAATTCCACTTTTGATGGTGTATGTGGGCTATGAAAAAGCTTTTGATTATGTGCTCTAGCAAATTTTGTGGAGAGTCCTACGACATTATGGAGTTCCTCTCAAATATGTAAATTTAATTGTCTGTTCATAAGAATAGCAAATGAAAAGTTAATGTTAGTGGCGTCTTATCAAACCAATTTCCAGTGAAAAGTGCAGTTACCTATGTTGTTTATCCTCCTCATAGATTTTGTAATGCATAGATCGGTTGGGGATGGTGGAGAAGGATTGGACTAGATTGGTAACAGAAAATTAGGAAACTTAGAGTATGCTGATGACGCTGTCCTAATTAGCAGAACACCACAAGGCTTGGAAAGCTTGCTTACCAGAATGCATGAAAAATCACATGAGGTTGGGCTCGAGATAAATAGTAGAAAGACAGATGATGAGAACGAAATATGCAATGGAAGATGAAATATCTTTGGAAGGATAATGGATTAAGGATGTAGAATTATTTAAACATTTAGGAACTATGATATCTAATATAGGAGCTTTAGAATTTGAGTTTAATGAAAGATTAAAAAAAGCAAATCAGAGGATGGCTAGGTTAAGTCAAATTTGGAAATCAGGTCGCCTAAAATTACATATAATAATCAGGCTATATATCAGTTTAGTGAGATCGGTGTTACTGTATGGTCGTGAATCTTGGTATATTAATGAAACTCATTTTGTAGATTTGAGAACAAAGCCCTCAGAAGAATATTGGGTGTTAAATGACAGGAAAAGATTAGAAATGAAACTAAGAGAGATTACTCGAGCGCCACATGTGGATGAGATCATAGTGAGGGGTAGATGGAGATGGTTTGGGGATGCTCTTTGTTCTCCCTAAGAGACATTAGTTCACCAAACTTTAAACTGGCCTCCACAAGGCACTAGAAGAGTTGGAAGACTCAGGACTATAAAGCATGAAGTAGGATATTGTGATTGGAGAAGTATTGAATTAAAAGCTGAAGATAGAGACGACTAGCGAAATCTAATTGAGGTCCTTTGCGTCAATAGGCGTGGGAGGAGATGATGATGATGATATGTGGGCAGTGGCTTCAAGCATCTAGCTCAAGGCGAGTCACTTAGCCTCCTTCTTCTTCTAAAAACCCTTTTGTTGCTCTACCAATGCAAAATAATGGACGATCCTTAATATCTTCCAAAATAATTTGAATTTCTTTTTTATTTCTTTTATTTTAGGTATAAATAAATCCTTATAATTCACTATCGGGACTATCCTAGCAGTTCAATGATCAGAATTTATTACCCTGGTCAATTTAGATTTTTTTTTAATTACGTTAGTGTTTGGAGACATTTTTTCTTAAAGAATCGAGAGATATTTGGTTGCTTTGTATTTCCATGATTTGTCATGTTTCTATCTCTCTTTCTTTGTGTTTTTCTTTTATTTTTCATTTCATCTTTTTTTCTTAAATCTTCGATTGTATCCCTTTCTTTTGTAGGGAAAAGTATCTCTTTGATGGCTCGTTCATAGTATGAGGTAACAACGATAAGAATAAAATGGATAGGTACAACTTAGGACGAATATTGTTTATGGGATCAGCTTTGCCCCTCCTTGATGTATCTATCATGCTCTTCACTCTAATGTTGCTCCATTTAACACCCTATCAAAAAAGCAACATGACAGTTATCAACATGGAAATTAGCAGGAATAGTGAAAATATATTCAATTACAATTCCTGAAAATTTCATTTGGATATGTGAATTATTATAGGAACAATGTATATAGTAGAGTTTTTTTTTTTAGATATTTCTAGCATTTGGGTTGACACCCCTCTCGAGGATGTTACCATGTTTTGGTCAATCTTTTTGAAGGTTTCACCCCCTGAGTGTCAACAGCTTTAAGAGTGTCCCCAGTATTAAATAACTTTTTGAAAATCATATCATAACCATCGAGCTAGAAAGAAACTTTTTTTTATTTAATGTAACTCTCAGGGTGTCACTCACTTTTAGGGTGTCACCTTGGGCAGACACCCCTTTTACTGCACCCCTTATGTCTTATTTTGAATGTTTATGATTACATATATGCATATTTATACATAAAAGTATATTTGTGTGCTCGAATACAAAGTTTGATTTACATATTCATATAGTAAGGCCAAATTGGACAGTTTTCAAAACCATGGTCAGGCAAAATTGGACAGTTTTCAAAACCATGGTCAGGCCAACTTCTCACTTTTTTCTTGGCGAGGCCAAACTGGACAATCTTGGATTACGGACACAAAAATTTATGTAAGTCTGTAATTTTTTTCTAGCATATTTATATTGATAGGGACCACAAATTGTCATAGTTTGCCCAACTGAGCATTGGCGCTTAACGGAGATACAGTACAGACGGGTCCAAAATTGCCTCACTGTCCAAAATTGCCTCGCTCTGAGATATTTTTTTATTACTGTAATACGAAAATTTATAATTCTTTGATGATTATGAAACAAGCCATTTTTATAGATGAGACCTCCCTCTCTTGAAAACATGTTTGGTATTTGGTCATAAATTATTAATATAGATTTTGTACAAAGGTTAATAAAAAGGTGTCTAAAATTGCCTCACCCTACTATATATATATATATATATATATATATATATATATATATATATATATATATATACACACATATATTATTATTATTACTTGCTAAGCTACAACCCTAGTTGGAAAAGCAGGATACTATAAGACCAAAGCTCCAAATAACCCAATGAGGAAATGAAACCGGAAAAATAAAATATTTTAAGAACAGTAACAGCATTAAAATGAATATTCCCTATATAAACTATAAAAACTTTAACAAAACAAGGGGAAGAGAAATAAGATCGAATGGTGTGGCCGAGTGTACCCTCACGCAATAGAACTCTAACCCAAGACAGTGGAAGACCATGGTACAGAGGCTATGGCACTACCCAAGACTAGAGAACAATGGTTTGATTTTGGAGTGTCCTTCTCCTAGAAGAGCTGCTTACCATATATACAGTATATATATATATATATATATATATATATATATATATATATATATATATACATGTATATTTAATTAAGTCTGTTCATGAGCATAGCAAATGCAAAGTTAATATTATTGGAGTCCTATCAAATGAATTTCCAGTGAACAGTGGAGTACTCCAAGAGAATGTGTTGTCACCTCTGTTGTTTATCCTCTTCATGGATTTTGTAATGCATAGTTTAGTTGGGGATGGTGGAAAAGGATTGGACTGGATTGGTAACAGGAAATAAGCTGACCTAGAGTATGCTGATGACGCTGTCCTTATTAGTAGAACACCACAGGACTTGCAAAGCTTGTTTAGTAGAATGCATGAAATATCCCATGAGGTTGGTCTCAGGATAAATAGAAGAGAGACAAAGATATGAGAACGGAATATGCAATGGACGATGATATAACATTGGAAGGAGAAAGGATTAATAAGGTAGAATCATTTAAATATTGTGGTATGACAATATCCAGCAGATATTGTAAATTAGAGAACAAAACCCTTAGAAGAATATTGAGAGTTAAATGGCAGGACAGAATTAGAAATTAAACTATAAGAGAAATTACTCGAATGCCATATGTAGATGAGATCATGGTGATGGGTAGATGGAGATGGTTTGAGTATGCTCTTTGTACTCCCCAAGAGAGATTAGTTCACCAAACTTTCAACTGGGCTCCACAAGGCACTAGAAGAGTTGGAAGACAACAGGGGACTACATGGGTGAGGACTATGAAACGTGAAGTAGATGATGGATGGCAAAGTATTGCTCTAAAAGCTCTAGATTGAGACAACTAGTGAACCCTAATTGAGGATAACAGCAGAAATACATTTACTTTTCTACATTTATCTTTTGGTGTCAACACATGTTTCGGATCACTTCACGACCCTTCTTCAGTACTAGATTGAGTTTTAGAACTGCACTTTAATATGAAGGTTATGGTGGTGAAAATTTGATATAAAAATATTTGGAAATTCGGGAAACATTCAACAAAAATTGATAAAGGAAAACTTTAGATTTTTTGAAATATAAATACATAAATTTAAGATAATTTTCTAAATACAGAAATGATTTTTCAAAAGGCTTTACAGAATTCCAAGAAGCTCCCGATTCCATCCTTTGCAGCTGGAACGATGTCGGTTCCTCAGGAACGCCATTTCTTGTTCAAAGAAACTATCTTCGATTACTGGACGCCACTAAGACATTCTCTTTTCATTATAATCGTAAAATAACATGCCCAAATACCATATCCAGAAGAGGCAAGGTATGGGTAATCTGAATGGAAGGGCAGA
>NC_090725.1:129913393-129915893 GCF_036898095.1 Palaemon carinicauda | reverse complement strand
TCCTTTAAAAATTAGTCTAACTTTCCGGTGTTTCAGATTCAAAATACTAACAAACGAATGATAAATGTTAAAAAATTGGATGGACAAAAGATTGAATTAGGATTCCCATAACATTCTGGGATTTTTTTTTCCATATGTGACGCAAATGAATTCATGAATGTGTACAAACGCAACCGAGTACAAATAAGACTGCGGAATGAGAGTACATTGTTATAATTTCGAATGATTTTATGGATAAAATCACAAAGAACAAAAATATTGAAAGTTAAAATGATTAAACTCTATTTCACAAGAGGGACATTAGAAAATGACATAAAAGACTTTCATGGCAAATCTATAGCTGAAACAAAACATTCCTCAGAAAAACGATATATCTTACAATTAGAAAAGTTGTTATTATCCATTAGAGAAGCTGTGATAAAGAGAGAGAGAGAGAGAGAGAGAGAGAGAGAGAGAGAGAGAGAGAGAGAGAGAGAGAGAGAGAGAGAGAGAGAGAGAGAGGCTTAAGAAGAGACAGACCAAGATCAGGTTTGACGAGGTTGTTCTTCATTTAATAGTCTTTGTGGGTATCACCGTGGTGATCTCATCTGCTCTAATCTCTCCCGTTTTTATTATTAGTGGCTCCTGGCGGCGAGGAGGAAGAAGACGAGAAGCCCTTATTCGCTGGCAGAGACCTCTTAAACAGATAAGAATGGAATCCTGAACACGAAAAATGGCCTTCCTCGTTTGGTTAAACTTATCCCGTCGAAACTGTTCATACAAAAACAATCTATTCCCTTTCGCATTTTTTTTCACTAGGTGATTCATAGGTAGATTTAGTAATTCGTAAACTGAAATAATCACTTTGATACTCAACTGAAAATCTGATGAATAAACCTAACAGCAGAAGCCTGCGGAAAACAAGTCTCATTGATTTATGTGATGATATCTACGGAAAGTTATTGGAGCCCTCCACTTTAGCACATCGGAAATCCCCATTCTAATGGAGCACTAAATTGATAATCGGTTGCTAAAATCTGGGAGTGGCTTATTCTCCTCCGAACTATGTGAAATTCCTCCAACTCGCTAAAAAAAAGACATTCCAATAGAAATAACGTCCGTAAAGTCTGTCTGTCTGCTTTTAGTCTTGCTTGGCATTAAGATATAAATACTGATAAATCCCGAGATTAGGTGGTAATTAATTATCTGCAATTACTAAAATTATGTTTCATAATGAAGAATTATTCTTTGGTTCAATAAATACCGATAGAACGATGTAAATTCATCAGACTGTCATCCAGACGGCCTTTCTTTGCAATGCAAAACTGCAGGTTACTACGAAGGTTATTATATTCTCTAAGTGAATAATTATAAACAAAAACCTTCCCTGGAAAAAATCATTCGTAATTTTCATTATATACCACTTTTACAGTATAATTCATTAAAATTTCCTTTCATTTTATCACATTTACAGACCTCTTATGTAAAACAGTGAATACTTATGAAGATATTATTTCGACAGATATTTTTTTTTTTTTTTTGCGGGGGTGGGTCGTTAAAATATCTAGATAGACGATGAGTAAAGGCTTTCTTGATACAGTCGGGCAATTCCAATTACCTATTTACTACTTCTTAGAGACTAATGTGACATGGAATACAGAGAAAATTGACATAGGCCTATGCCTATGAAAGTTTTAGTGTTTGTCCCACAAACATAAATATCAAGTAATTGGTATTTATGTGGCAACATTGTATAATAAATACATGCAAAGTATTAATCATTCTTTCAACGTATGGTTTAAAAATTCTTATTTTATGTAGATGCTAATACTCTTATAGCACATAGAGGTCTTATCAGCAGCATATGAAAAACTTCCTATATGCTCTTTTGAATATCTGATTTATTCATGATTAATTCTAAACCTATTCTTAAGTCACTTTCAGCAGTTCCATGAAATCTTACACGACATAGTTCTACCACATTCTAACGGAGTAAGCGCTTATCAGGTAAAGGCTCTCAGCTTATCTTCTACCATCAACAAATCCTCTGTCGCGTCCTACTTTTCAAACTTCCTCTGATAACTTCATTCTTGCTCAAAATTACCATTAAATTTCACCTCTTGGAAACACCGTCCAATCTTTTTACTACAGTTTCATTCTGAAAAATCAACCACTCCACACTCCATCCACAACTAAAATACGCACCATTCCATCCCCAAAAACTTTGGAAATATAAAATACCCTTGTCTCAGCCCAACTTTCATTCCTTTTCCAATAACTCTCCTGTCTATATATTCTACTCCATAATATGCAATGTACATTTTTCCTTTATATGATAATAAATAGATAAAAACTCATTCAGGGACAAATTTCTTTTATTTTATAGCTTTCAATAGGACAATCTCCCTTCCTTATTTTTAGAATAAAAGTAATTATGAATTTTAACAAAAGATCCGAAAATTTTTTAGCATAATAACAAAGGAAATTTCAGTCCCATTAAAAACAAAAAACATATTCATGG
>NC_090725.1:129893393-129908393 GCF_036898095.1 Palaemon carinicauda | reverse complement strand
CTCAGCTGAATCGATAGAACTTCAAAAGTTCAAACTTGCAGCAAATGTTTTTATGTTGAACAGGCTGACATAAGTCTCTTTTTATAGTTAATATATGAAAGATGTTTTAATGTTGTTACTGTTCTTAAACTATTTTATTTTAATTGTTCATTACTTATAATATAGGTTATTTATTTCCTTATTTCCTTTCCTCACTGGGATTTATTTTCCTGTTGGAGCCCTTGGGCGTATAACATCCTGCTTTTCCAACTAGGGTTGTGGCTTACCTAATAATAATAATAATAATAATAATAATAATAATAATAATAATAATAATAATATTGGTTCAAGAGGAGGCAGAAATTCTGTTTATAGATAACTGCTGGGTATGGAGGTGGTGAATGTTCTGTGTAAATTAGCTATGGGATCAAGAGGGGTCAGATATTTAGTTTATAGATAAATTCTGGATATAGAAGAGGTGAATGTTGTATTTGAATTAGCTACCTGATTAAGAGGAAGCCCACATTCTTTTCATAAATAACTGCTGGATATGGTGACGGTTAACGTTATGTTTAAATTAGCTATTGGATCAAAAGGCCGTTGCCGTTCATATTCTGTTTATCGATAACTGTTGGATATGGAGGTGGTGAATGTTCTATTTAAATTATCTATTGGACCAAGGGGAAGTAGGAACTCTTTATAGTTAACTGTTGGTTATGGAGGCGGTGAATGTTGTTTAGATTAGCTATTAGTTATTGGATCAAGAGGTGGCTCCCATTCTGTTTATAGATAACTGCTGGATAATGAGGCGGTGAATGTTTTGCTTACATTAGCTATTGGATCAAGAGAAGACACACAGTCTGTTTATGGAAAACTGCTGTGCAGAGAGGCAGTGGATGTAGAGAAGGCAGGGGTTCTGTTTATAAGATCAATACTTGTTGAGGTGGTATAGGTTCTGTTTATAGATAACTGTTGGATGAAGAGGACGTGGATATTCTGTTTTTAGATAATTGCCTATTAAACAGGAGGCAGAGGCCTGTTTATAAATCACTACTGGAGGAAGGGTAGGGGGCGAAGGATTTGTTTATAGATACATATTGGTTGAAGAGGAAGTGATATTCTATTTATACAAAAGCCATTGGATGAAAAGGTTGCAAACAATCTGTTTATACATAACTGCTGGATAGAGGAGGCAGAGGTTCTCTTTATAGATAGCTACAGTATGAAGAGGAGGTTACAATTCTCATTATCGGTAAATATTTGATGAATATAAGGCACGTGTTCTGTTTGTAGATAATTATGGGAGGAGTATAGGAGGAAGAGAATGTGGAGATTTTGTTTATAAATTAATACCAGTTGAAAAGCAGGCAAAGGTTCTGTTAGTCATAACTACTGGATAAAGGGGAGGCAAACATTCTGTTTAAAGATGACTCCTGGATGGAGAGAATGCAGAGGTTCTGTCTATAGATAGATACTGGGTGGTGATGTAGAGGAATATAACAACTGGATGAAGAGGGGGAAGTTTTGTTTATATATAACCTATCATATGTTTCAAGATTTTACAGTTTGTAAAGCACACAGACACATATTTTTCTCACTAATTTTCCAATTACAGACCCATGGTAAACTTGATGAAAGTAGCAAACAGAAAGTCTCTGCGTGTGACAGAGTATATCTACCTCCAAAACATTCAAGAGATTGAAGTTGATGAAGATCTTGAAGGATTGATTGTCGGGCACTAACAAGGCACAATGGTAACATCACTGCTGTGAAATTCAGCATGGGGTTCGGTGTCAGCTAAGTAGGGAATATATGTTGACATATACTGCAACAACGTAGAAGTAACCCAAATATTGCCAAACTAACCACAAACCAGTTAAGACAGCCAAACCTGAATGGATAGGATGTGCCAGCGTGGGATTGGGGTTTTAGTTATCTGTATGGTTTACAGACCGCATGAGACTTATGAGACCCAAATGAACGATCTGGCTAAGCGTAGGGGTGGTGCAAAAACCTAGTTGCATCCCATACTTATCAAGGACGCTAGTTTTACTGGAAAATCGTGGAACACTGATTGGAGCAAGTGCTGTCTATATCAGGAGGTTAAGAAAGAAGATCTAAAGTCCCCCAAGCCAATCCTGACAGAAGTGAGATTAATGAATACATGAATTGTCAATGAATCTTCTTCTGTTTCACTCAATTAATGAACTGTCAAATAAGTTAGACCCTGTAAGATTTGAAGAAGATGGTGGGATAGAAGAAATCATGAGATAATAGGTCCTAAATCAAGAGTTCTTGGTTTCTATTTAACAGCACAATGTTACGCAGGGCTGAAAAAAAGATCAACCTCTGCAGTTAACAGTAATAAGAGAGGTAGAAGTAAAATCCCATGAAAGGTTCAAGAAGCTAAAACCCAAGAATATTTCTTTTGCAAGACCAGTGAGGCGGGGGATGGGCCCTAGAGAAGCAATGACAATGCATGAGAATAAGAATAAACAAATGTGCAGAAACACTCAAGTGATCAGAAACTCCTTCCAAAACTAAGTGCACAAGATATAGCACAAGAACTGAAATATCATCCTGCCTTCTTGATGGCATTAAATAATCAAGAAGCTTACCTAAAAGTGCAAGACCAAGAGAAAGCAAAGAAGCACATCCAATTACTTTCTCCGAACTAGTCACCTTCATTAGTGAGATAAAAAAATCCAGTGACAGTAGAGTTCCACTCATTTTCAAGCTTGCTGACTTGACCATACTATACAAGCAGAGACTGTAAAAGCTCGGTGTTGAAAAGCCTGTGTTCATTCTACTCGCCTCACGGACCAGTAGCTTTTTTACCTTTGCAAGGTGCAAACTCGGCAGGATGTACTGCTGGCTTTTGAGAGTGATGTAAGCTCAATTGTCTCTCAAACATCCAAGTACAATGTAAGTGATCCATCAAGCGAAAGAAGCTGAGATAATAAGACGAGACAGGCTCCATCATAAGTCAAATTTCATCAACACTTTACATGACAGAGAGCTACAACAGACCATGCCACTATCACTGCTGCAATTTGTATGCATGATTGAACATGGTGCAGACATCAAGTCCCAAATCCAGCACAGAGCACCAAAATCTGACCTTTCTTTATTACAACTCCTACAGTACAACTGCTTTGTAAAATACGAGGTCCACAAGCATTTCAATGACTTTGAAACACCTTTTATAATCTGCATGGGCCTGTAAGTGTTTGCCAAGATGAGGAAGAGGCAAAATGGTCCATGAGAATGTGCTCAGCTTATCATATGACAGAATCCTAGAAATATCAGCACAGCTGCGACAAACAGTTGTTTCACTTCCTTGGGGAGATGTCATCATCACAATGGAAAACATGCTTTTAGCAAGACAATGAAGTCTCCATATGCAGTCTGCCCATATTGTCATGAAGAAGCTAATACTCGAATATTTAAACATGCCAAAGATGGGAGAAAGTCTATTACAATTAAGGCCAATGAAACGGACATGCAAGTCATAGTAATATCTGTGCTGCCATCCTTACAGGAAATAGGTCTTAACAAAATGTGGCTTACGTTTGGCCAAGGAACCTAGATTTTATGGATTCCATCACATGAGGTAGAGTCTGCAATAAGGTTTGAGAAAGCTGGAGGGATCCCATAATTTCATGCGTTCACTGAATGTGACGTGTCTGCCTTCCGTGAGAAATGGAAGAAATCTGTATGGTAGACTTGGAACGCATGTGATGATGTTTCTGGAACATTCACTAATCTCAGCCAGCTTCCAACATTGATTCGTGATCTTGGTTTGCAGAGGCTGGAAACATTCGTTGTCCTCATTTACGGCAGAACAAGCATAGCTGCTAGTGAGGATATGATAAAACTAGATCTGTTTGCCAACAAGCAGAGGACATACAACTTAATTCCAGCAACATAGGCAGACCTCAGAGAACATACAAAGCCTACAGCCTTTCAGGCTGGGATCATCTGGAACAAGTAACTATCTACAATCCCGATACAAGCAGTCCTGGTGAATGGGGGGATACAGAAAGGTGAGACATGGCAGAGATGCTGGACAACACTAACCTCTATTGTAACGAACGGTAGGGAACTGTTAAAACGCTCCTATAAGGAAGGGTGGAAGGGAAGATGCAAGTGCTTGCAGACAGCGCTCCACTGCGCATCACTCTGCAGTTGCTATGTGAGCAAAGCTTACAAAACTTGAAACAAACAATCTGGTAACCATGTTGTAAAAATAGTTGTCAAATCTTGAAAAATATATGTCACTTTCCTTTATAAACAATAAAATCTTGAAAACTATGCGTCATTTTGCTTTATGAACATTAAATATCTAGATCACGCAAATCATGTTTATAGATAAAACTGTAAAAAAGAGAAGAGAGAAGTTCTGTTTATAGATAACTACTGAGGGAGAATGTTTTGATTTTATAACTACTGGAGGAAAAGGAGGTGAATGTTCTGTTTATATACTGTATATATATATATATATATATATATATATATATATATATATATATATATATATATATATATATATATACTGTATATATATATACATATACACCCACACACACACACACACACATATATATATATATATATATATATATATATATATATATATATATATATATCTTCTGGGTGAAATAACAGTAACACTAATCTGTGTATATAATTTAGAGGCCTCTTCAGTGATTAAGAATATTCCGTGAATAGCCTACGAATGTCCTCTTGGAGCCGTTATCTCAAATGGCATAATACTATGACAAACGTCGCTTATAATTATTAAGTATTACAGAAACTTAGTCATAAACCTGCATATGCATTGCATTCACTATAAGGGACGTGTGTTAGTTTTATGTCATTAAAGATAACAGTTGTTGTAGGCTGATTGGTAACGCCTCTGCCTGGTGTTTGCCAGTCTCGCTCGAGTCTCGCTCAATCTCGTTAGTGCCATTAGTGTCTGCCTATAGGTCTATCTGCTGAGTCATCAACCGCCATTGCCTGGCCCTCCCTGGTTCTAGCTTGGGTGGAGAGGGGGCTTGGGTGCTGATCATATGATATATGGTCAATCTCTAGGGCATTGTCCTGATTCATAGGGCAACGACACTATCTCTTGCCTCTGCCATTCACGAGCGGCCTTTAATACCTTTAAAGAGGACATGAGCGAGTCGTACTCACTGGACATTCTTAATCATTGAAGAGGTCTCAATATTAAATATACACAGATTAGTAGTATTTCAAAATTATTTAGCTCTGGTGGATACTGACAAACAAAGGAAAATAATAGAAGTAAATTATAACCTGATAAAAATTATGAAAAATAACAATTAGATGAAAAAATTTGCGATATCAGTCTGGTAAAACCAAAAATTCGTTAAATAAGAAAATTGTTTATGGTTAGGCACTAACCATGTAATAATAAATATTACAACTAGGAACTATTATTCCTAAATGCCTTAGGTTAATCCTATCTAAATATTGTATATATATATATATATATATATATATATATATATATATATATATATATATATATAAATGTATATATAAGTTGATAGACCTCCAAAATATGCCGACAAGAATTTGCAAACCGAGATGAAACACTGAAAATTCTGCCTCAAACATGGATACTAAAAATGAATTATATTCAAATCGAAAAGACTGCTCAGAGAATACTGTATGGGCCTCCACTCTATAACTACATTATGTGTATAAACTTAATATACTGTTTATAATGTGGTAGAAGCAACGGAATGGCTAAGTATTATTACTGATATTTTCAAATGCCTTTCTTTAATGAGGATTAGTAATAGTGTTTTTGCTTCAAGTGGTTTGTCGAGAGTAGTTTTATTTTCTGAAAATAAAACAAAACAGTTTGTATAATATCAATAATTTCTATAACCTATTTCTAAAAAAAAATAAAGACTACGATCATTGGGCGGGTACTTGTTTGGAAGTGTTTTATAATATTCTTACCATATTTTGTCTGTTCTCTCATACTTTTAAATAAAGTCCTCCAAGTTTCCTGGTTTCATATCAAGATGTAAGATTTCCATGTTCATTGTCCTGACCGAAGCATCACAAGTAAAATTCCCGCTTAACGACACCGACTTCCGGGAGAATCAGGTTTTTCGAGTTCATGAGTTGGCTATAGCGCCCGTTTAGCACGATGTTTGTCCGGTCCTTATTGCTGATAAGGAGTCAGGTCAATCTATACGATCTGTCTCGTTGCAGAGATAAACTTCTAATTTATAAATAAAAGAAAAAAACTTGCATACTCGAATAAACACACTCCCACAGCTAACTAAAAGCTCCTTCCCTTCCGTGTGATATTCTAACTATTAACTATCAAAGAATGCAAAAAAGAAAAGGATTCTTATGACCTCTAGGCAGCCATAGGAAGAGAGTCCCGTCAGTTTTGAATACTAACACTGTTCACGGAGGATGTTCAAAGTAAACGTAAACTGGGCTCATCTTTAACGCTTCGCATATCTATCAGCCTATTTCTTCCTCGTCACTGTTCGCCGAGTATCTCCGTATCCGGGTTAGATTACGATTGCAATTCTAAAAGAAGCCACCAGGGTCGACTGTGACTCTGAAGGTGTGGTCTCGATTGGACAAACAAAAGGTAAAGGAATCTCTCTCTCTCTCTCTCTCTCTCTCTCTCTCTCTCTCTCTCTCTCTCTCTCTCTTGAACGAGATGTCCAACTCCGATCTGGATACATTTACTCAAACACCTTGACAACAGAGAGAGAGAGAGAGAGAGAGAGAGAGAGAGAGAGAGAGAGAAGACTCTCAATACCAGCAACGTTTAGGTAAATTCTTCTACCCCAACGTTAGGTTTGGAAAACTAAATACGAAACACTTGTCAGTAAATGAAGCGAGTACGAACAATGTTTTTGAACATTCTTATTTCAGTAAACTTTATTGAATAGTATCAATGTGTGAATTTTAAAACTGGTTTGTAAAAAAAATCAGAAATACCTGTACTAGAAAGCATCTAAATTTCCCTATAATATAATTTTTATCATTCCTCCGAATATTGCCATCACTTTTCATGATAAGACGACACATAGAGTATGACAGAGTATTGCATAAGCATTACTCAGCATCTTTACATGGTTGACTTAACTATTTTTGTGCTTATATAAGCTTGATCATTATTGATGCGAAAAAATGTAACATAATTAATGTAACCTGAAGCATATATGTATGCAATATCCACTCTGAAATGAATAAACACTAATAATCAAGCAACTCTTCTCACCGGACGATTATCATTAGCATTCAAGTTCTTAACGGAAGCGTAACCTGGTCGAAGATTATCTCATGATATTTGATGTTAATCCTACACTACAGATAAAACTGTTATTAAGGAGCATTCGCGTCAGATGCTTATTTGACAGCATAGAGTTTGGATAGTAAGTACTGAGCGACTTAGTAAAATGGTTCCCATCGTAGACTGGAAGGAGCACAGAGAAGGAGAGAGGTTGAATTGATCAGCACATTGGGCTGACGGGTGGCGGAAACCTTTGATAGAGATTTATTTGATATTCACGCAGGGTGACAGTGTGTCTGTGTACAATAAGTAGGTAGACGTGCGACATTTCTTTATTTGGATGGCAGACTTTTCCTTGACTGAATTGCGAGATGAGTTTATGGTTCTTCTTAAGTTCCTCAGAGGAAACATATGCGTATTATAAAGATGATAATATTGATATAATTTTCTATATGTATTCTTCTCCGGTCTTCAAAAAATGGACGTCGAAATCTTAATCAAAATAAGGGGATGACGAGGCAGCGAATACAACAAAGCTCACTCACACAATAGAAAATTAAGTGAAAAAAAATTTGCTCTCACTTTCTTTAAAACTAAATGATAAGGTTTCATCATTATTTTGAGATATTTTTTTCTGTCCAGCGGTTTATTCACCATAATTAATGCTTACATGAAATCATTATCCCCGGAATCCTAATGGACCTCTTGAGCAGCAGTTACCCGCCCTTCTACCCCATGATAAAAATCATCAATAACTAATATTTGCTTTGTAAAAAAATAAATTTTGGCTCTTATTAACTGGTTCTTAAATTCAGACAGTGAAAAAAAGGAACACTGCACAAATCCTGCAGATAATAGTGAAAGCCGATATCACGTCTCCTTCACTTTTTCTTTAGCTCTCGAAAGGTCTGTTTATCAAGCTAACACAGAATTGGATTTGTTGAACGAGGTTAAAAGAAGGTTCTTTTGCCTGTTTAAAGAGTGTGTTTGGTTCTTTCTTTCTCAAAGCATTTTCAAGGTAACAAGAAAACTTGAACAATGATGTATTTACCTTCATTTCCATATAATGGAAATTGTATTATATATATATATATATATATATATATATATATATATATATATATATATATATATATATATACACACATACATATATACGCAAACACATACAAACTAAAAATAGATTTTTTTCTTTTTTTTAAATGTTATTCTCTTATTCCCTGACTCAAATCCTTTTAAATTTCACCCCTCAGCAAGAATTCTAATAAGCTTTTACATTTGTTCTATTATTTTTTTTTATAATTAATTTCCTTACTCTTAAAGAAATACTAGAACAGAAATAATTAAATTGCCTTAGTAAAATAATGCACATTTCTGTGTCAGCGGCTTTTGACTTTGTCCCAAAATACACTAGAAATAAGTTTTGTGAATCCAGTCAACTGAAATCTATTTTAGACTATGTATAAAAATATCTGCATTAAGATCATATTACAATGCTAACGGTATGGAGACTATTGCGTTACTCGCGTGTATATATATATATATATATATATATATATATATATGTATATATATATATATATATATATATATATATATATATATACACACTAGAAACCATGTGGACGGTCTGAAACCTTTTTACTCGGATGTTTTCTATCGACCTGAATGAAATCCCTTTGGGCTACTGTTGTTATAGAAAAGAACTAACGAAGAAAAAAAATATTTTTTTCTCAAATCCCATGATTATGAACTGACAGAGTTCCAGAATCCTTCAGTATATCGTAAATCCTTATATTCTTTCATGAGATACCGCTATGGAAACGAAAGGGGTCTTTCTTTTAGTTATAGGACTCAAACTTCCAAAAACGCATGTATGTAAAAAATATATGATAATTAAGATATCTGAGACACAGAAACTACATCAACTTTTTTCTTAAAGCTAAATTCTATCGGACTGATGACATGGGCATCCTTAAGTAGAAAAGGTAATCTAAGCTTTTATTTATCAAAAGAAATGGAAAATTATACATTATAAAAGAGATCGTAGAATACTGAATTATATATATATATATATATATATATATATATATATATATATTAATAGAAAGCTAGTCTAGCGTAGTGTAAATCGTTTATTAATTTAATTTATTTATGTTTTCATATGTGCATTGAAGAGGTGAATTCCCAGCTCTTAAAATGAGTTCCTCTCACGTAGGTATAAGTTTGTTATGTAAATTACGTAAGACTTTCGTCGTTAAGTTCATTGTATTTTTCATTCAAATCAGTATACAGTATGTAAATTTACGTTAATTTTAAGAATTAACTTTTTATTTCGCGTAATTGGTTACGAAGCTTACGTAATCTGTTTGAGAGTTATGTGACCATGAGATAGGAACTAGGGTTTATGTAAATGTTTTTATATTTTTATGAGGTATTGCGTCATATTTGAGAGAAAATACGCAGTTCTTTTGTCTGTCACGTGCTTTGGAAGGATTTTGAAAATCCTAGAGTTAGATATTATCTTATTTTTATTTCCAATAACGGAAGGTGGGAGGAGCTGCTGAGAGGGAGTTGCCATGCAGCAAGGTGGAATCTCCTGTTCGATATGTGATAGTTGATAACTCTGACACCCTTAGGCCAACCCTCACGTTTTCAGATCTATTTGGAATATTCTGGAAGTAGCTAAGTTTCACATATAAGCGGCCCCAGGGATGCATAGATCAGATAGAGAATTCCAGCCTTAAGTCATAGCCATCTCCCTCTCTCTTTCTCACGCTTCTCGTACTAGATCAGTGTATTGTTTTAAAAGTGTCCAGTGAAATCTCAAAGTTTTGGTGTGATGGGCTTTTGTAAACATAGTGAGTATTTATAAAAATTTTCTTGGGAGTTTTTGTAACTGGCCTTGTAGAAACGTGAAAGTTATTTGTATTGTGATCAGGTTATCTATTTTCATTAAGTATCAAGCTTGAATGTTAGTGTAAAATTGAAGTTCAAGTGAAACAAGTGATTATATAATTCTCACAATGCAACATTTCTTTTGTCTTAGTCTAAGGTTTATGCAGATTATATATTTCTAGTCAAGAGATTATATAATTTTCAGAGTGTAATTATTTCTTATGTCTTAATCTAAGGTTTATTCAGATTTAATATTTCGAGTCAGGTTATTATATAATTTTAAGAGTATAATCTAAGTTTTGTTCAGACTTAATATTTCGAGAGATTTATCTTTTTATGTAAATTCTTTTCTAAGTGTTGTAATTTTTATAGAATATATTTATTTTTGTAGAGTGTATTATTTCAATCACCAGCGTTTATTTCATACTCGCTCGTATCCTGTTAAGAATCGTAGTAAGGGGTGGTTTTAGATAATTCTTAAGAATAATTACCCAGTTTAGTTTGAGTATACTTAAGAGACCTTTGGATATTCAGTATTTTTATATAATGCTGTCTGGAAGTTATTTAACTGTCTCAGAGCTCGGGTATTAATATTTTCCAGCGTAACAGATTTAACATAAAAACAAACAGGTGAGTTTGGAACTCAAGAGGTTGTATTGCTTGCAAGCCAGCCGTAATATATATAATATATTTTGGTTCCCAGACACGGGACCATCTTATGCATATATATATATGTATATATATATATATATATATATATATATATATATATATATACAAATTTATATATATAAACATATGTATACATATACATATATGTATATATATATATATATATATATATATATATATATATATATATATATATCATCATCATCATCAGTTGTGACTGTTCCACTGCACTGCAAAGGTCTCAGTCATATCCTTTCACTTCAGTCTATTCATGTTCCTTTTATGCCAGTTTATACGCGTAAATTTTCTTAGCTCATAAATCTCTCGTCTTCCTTCCCTGTATCTTTAGCAGCTATCGGTCTTGAGACCGAAGATAAAAAAAAAGCACAATCTTAAGACAAGATATTTACATAAAAAAGATTCTGTTTTGGACATCTGAAAATTTCACATTGGATTACATATAACTAACTAGCTGTCAACCCATCTTCCTCTTGCTTGCTTAAAACTAAAAAGGTAACACCATTCCCGCCAAGGGGAAAAGAGATGTCATCTCTCTCTCTCTCTCTCTCTCTCTCTCTCTCTCTCTCTCTCTCTCTCTCTCTCTCTCTCTCTCTCTCTCTATATATATATATATATATATATATATATATGTCTGTGTGTGTGTGATTTGCGTGTGTGCATGTGTGTGTAGGAATAATGCTGGTTAATCCTCTCCACCGGAAAGCCATGCTTATATTGCTTTCATGTATTTTTTTCTTTTTAAACGAGGCCATAAAATCCATACGACAAATATTTAGTTTTATCATTTTCCAAAATAAGGCTTCCCCCAACACGGGAAACTCATGCATATATGAGACAAAGATAACTGCCACATTCACTTTAGGATCTTTTCTGAACACCTTTGCCTTATACAGATACATTCCACAACACTAAACACTTTATATGCCTACCCAGAAGGCTTACCATCGAAACGTCAAATCCACCCTAACACAATAAGCGATTCACCTCTAACTTGACGCACTTCCTCTCTTGACTGCTTATAATCTAACACTCCTCTTTCATGTTTTTACTCTCCATTTCATTACGAAGAGAAGGAGTTGATACATGCATAGCAGAACTTACTGTAACTGAGAGTAATCCCATAGGATATTTCAAGAAGCAATTTTGCATTAGATTTTTATATCATTCGGGTAAGCTGATTGATGTCCGAAGTAAAATGCTTGCTATATATGAGGGACGGGCTCTAGAATGGGTTACCCTTCCATTTCAATAGGCTGTTATACCCATGTATTTGTACACTCTTGCTAGACCTTCCTTTATCGATTCCGTACACAGCACATTTAACGGAATATGGGGAATCGAAACTCTGCACTCCTACTAGACTGTATAATTTCGATGTTATCATACCTGTATCAACACGCCCCCTACACACACACTACTTCAATCAGGTGTAGTTATAAAATAGTTAATATCCATGAATAATACGCCAGATATCTTACAATTAACATTTCTTCCCTCCTCATACAGAAAAAAAGAATATTTTCCTCGTAAATTTAGCAATTCAAAATACTATTCCCAAAAGTCGAGTCCCCGCTATCTCTTCGATGCACAATAGTGAAGAAAATGACTGTAGCACTCTCTCATTTCGAAAAACAAGGTCTAAAACTGACAAACATACTCCTTGAGGATTACTGTTTTAAAGATGAACGCTACTGAATATACAGAAATATTACATTTTGAAACAAAATCGCAAAGACTTATCCTATTTGAAAGATCTCTGAGTAAGTGTAAAAAGAGAATCCGAATTTGTAACTATGTACCTATTAACTAGCTTCCTTATAACATAATATCAGTCCCAGAATCCTAATTTGGGTAAGCAGTACCCATGTAAAAGACACCATCAATCTGATATACAGTTTAAGCGACTGGAATAATAATACCAATTCCCTAATATCGCAAGAGGGTCTGCCCCTCTCTTTTATTCTTCTCCTGTACTTCTCTTTCTCCCTATTTCCTTAATCTTTCCCATCCCGAGTACCTGCCTTTGAGTATAAACCGGATTGTATCCAGGGGTACTCTTCCTTTCCCCATATTCCCCACTTCCCTATTCTTATTATTATTATTATTATTACAGTATAAATGACTTTCTTTGTACTTAAAATCATAATACAGTCTGTCCAGACCATTATCGTTTACCCCAAGCCATGCTGCCAATTCAAACTTCTCTCTCTCTCTCTCTCTCTCTCTCTCTCTCTCTCTCTCTCTCTCTCTCTCTCTCTCTCTCTATGCTATTTCAAAGTGATATTTTATATATTCTGTATATAGTAATAGAAGTTACATAGTACAATAAGTGTCAACGATGAGGATTATAATATTGGAAAGGATTATTTTCCACGTTGTGGTAGTGGTCGATGTGTCCCCTTAGGTCCAATCAGGATGGTAGGTAGGCGGAGGTTAGCCTTATAAGTAAAAAGAAAAACTAGAAAATTTAATAATGACTAAATGCTACATAATTATAATATATATATATATATATATATATATATATATATATATATATATATATATATATATATACAGAGAGAGAGAGAGAGAGAGAGAGAGAGAAGAGAGAGAGAGAGAGAGAGAGAGAGAGAGAGAGAGAGAGAGAGAGAGAGAGGGGGGGGGGGTTGTGGGTAGGTAGGTACGGAGACGTTAATGTAATAACTGAAAAATAACACACACACGCACACACACACATACATACATATATATATATATATATATATATATATATATGTATATATATACATATATATATATATATATATATATATATATATATATATATATCACTAGCCAAGTTACAATCCTATTTGGGTTCGATCTACAGGAGTCCTGACAGGGAAGGTTCTATCTTTTTCTTAGCGTTAGGACATATTTAATGTTCAAGTACAAGCAATAAAATAGGGTAATCCTTCACCATCATCATCACCATCATCATCATCATCAGCTTATTGACATAAAGAGGCTCGGTTAGAATTCGCCAGTTGTCTATCTTGAGCTTTTAATTCAATACTTCTCCATTCATCATCTTTTACACCGAGCTTCATATTCCTCAGCCGTGTAGGCCTGGGTCTTCAAACTTTTGTAGTGTCTTGTGGAGCCCAGTTGAAAGTTTTGTGAACTAATCTCTCTTGGGGAGTGCAAAGAGCATGCCCAAACCATCTCCATCTACCTCTCACTAGTAATCTCTCTTTTAGTTTCATTTCTAGTCCTATCATGCCATTTAACTCCCAATATTCTTTTGAGGGTTTTGTTCTAAAATCTATAAAATCTGTTGGAAATTGTTTCATTGTCATAACACGATTCATGTTTATTCAGTAACTCCGATTGCACTAAACTGATATAAAGCCTGATTTTTTATGCAATTTCAGGCAATTAGATTTCCAGATTTTACTTAACCTAGCCCTTGTCTGATTTGCGTTTTTCAATCTTTCATTAAAGTCAATTTCTAAAGATCCTCTATTGGAGATCAAAGTTCCTAAATATCTAAATGATTCCACCTCATTAATCCTTTCTCCTTCCAATGATATTTCATCTTTCATTGTATATTCCGTTTTCCTCATCTATCTCTTTCTTCTATTCATCTTGAGTCCAACCTCCTCTGATATTTCATGCCTTCTGGTAAGCAAGCTTTGTAAGTCCTATGGTATTGGTATTTTGCTAATAAGGGCAGTGCCATCAGCATACTCTGTCAGCTAATTTCCTGTTATCAATCCAGTCCATTCCTTCTCTACCATCCCAAATTGTTCTATGCAATACAAAATTCATGAGGAGGATAAACATCATAGGTGACAACATATTCCCTAGGAGTACTTCACAGTTCACTGGAAATTGATTTGATAGGACTCTACTAACATTAACTTTGGTATTGCTATGCTCATGATCAGACTTAATCAAATATACATATTTAATAGGAACTCTATAATAACGCAATACTCTTCACAAAATTTGCCCGTACACATTATCAAAGGCTTTTTTATAGTCCACAAATGCCAACAAAAGTGGATTTCTATATTCTACTCATTGCTGTACCACATGTCATAAAAGAAAAATTTGGCCAGTACAACTTCTACCTTTTCTAAATCCTGCTTGTTCATCCCTCAGATTTT
>NC_090725.1:129855893-129888393 GCF_036898095.1 Palaemon carinicauda | reverse complement strand
TTATGCTGAAGTTAAGGCACATCGAAATAGAGGTCAAAGTACCTATATGGCTAGAAGTATAGCACCTCAAAGTAGAGGTCAAAGAGCCCCTAATGCTAATGGTATGGCACTTACCTGAAAATGGAGGTCAAAGAACTAATAATGCTAGTGGTAAGACACATCGAAATAGAGATCAAAATACCTCTAAAGCTAGAAATAAGGCACCTCAAAGTAGAGGTCGAATAGCCCCTAATGCTAACGGTATGACACCTACCTGAAAATGGAGGTCAAACAGCCTCTAATGCTAGCGGTAAAGCACATAGAAATAAGAGGCAAAATTACCTCTAATGCTAGAAATGTGGTACTTCAAAGTAGAGTTCAAAGAGCCCCCAATGCTAATGGTATGGTACCTACCTGAAAATGGAAGTCAAATAGCCTGTAATGCTAGCAGTAAGGCACATCAAAATGGAGGTCAAAGTACCTCTAATGCTAGAAATGGCGCCTCAAAATAGAGGTCAAAGAGCCCCTAATCCTAAAATTATGGTCCTTCAAAATGGAGATCAAAGACCCTCTAATGCTAGAGGTAAGGCACATAAAAATAGAGGTCAAAGTACCTATAATGCCAGAAGTATGGTACCTTAAAGTAGAGGTCAAAGACCCCATAATATTAATGGTATGGTACCTACCTGGAAATGGGTGTTAAAGAGCTTCTAGTGCTAACGGTAAGGAACATCGACATACAGGCCAAAGTACCTTTACTGATAGAAATATGGCACCTCAAATTAGAGGTCAAAGAGCCCCTAATACTAATGGTAAGGCACCTAACTGAAAATGGAGGTCAAAGAGTCTCTAACGTTAGGGGTAGAGCACATCGAAATACAAGTTGAAGTACCTCTAATGCTAGAAGTATGAAACCTTGAAATAGAGGTCAAAGAGCCCCAATTCCAAAAAGTATGGTACCTCAAAATGAAGGTAGAAAAAACTCTAATTCTAGAGGTAAGGCACATCTAAATAGAGGTCACAGTACCTCTAATGGAAGAAATATGGTACATTGAAGTAGAAGTTGAAGAGCCCCTAATGTTAAATTTGTGGCATCTCAAAATGGAAGTCAAAGAGTCTCTATTGCTAGAAGTAAGGCACATCGAAATACAGGTCAACGTACCTCTAATGCTAGAAGTATAGCGACTTGAAATAGAGGTCAAAGAGACCCTAATGCTAAAATTATGGCACTAAAAAATGTGGGTCAAAGACCCTCTAATGCCAGAAGTAAAACACCTAAAACTAAAGGTCAAAAAGCTTCTAATGCTAAAGATAAGGCGCTTAAAATAAAGGTCAGAGAGCCTCTAATGCTACAAGTAAAGGGTCTAAAAATAGAAATCAATGAACTTGCAATGCAAGAAGTATGACACATCAAAATAGAGGTAAAAGAACCTCTAACGCTGGAAATACGCCACATCAAAATAGAGGTTAAAGAGCCTCTAATGCTAGAGGTAAAGCACCTCAAAATAGAGGTCAAAGGACTGCTAATGCTACAAGTATGACATCTCAAAATAGGGGATAAAAAGTTTCTAATACTAAAAGCAAAGTACCTCAAATTAGGGGTCAATCAGCTGCCAGACGAAGGGCACCTGAAAATATAAGCAAAAAATGCCCTCGTATCAAAAGTATGGAACCTCAAAATATAGATCAAAGAGCCTCTAATAGTAAAGGATGGGGCCTCAAAATAGAGGTCAAAGAACCTCTAATGCTAGAAGTAGGGCACATCAAAATAGAGGTTAAAGAGCCCCTAATGCTACATGTGAGACATCTCAAAATATGGGTCAAAGGGGTGCTACAACAACTACATTGGATACAGCACATACCTTAGGTATTTTCTAATCTTTTTTTGGTGGAGATAATACAAGAAGTTAAATGATCTAAATGACTGACAAGAATGAACTGATCCGGGTTCACCAGGGGGAGTGGAAAACTAAGCCGCCAGCATGCATCCTCCTCACCCTGCAGGTTCCAGTGACTTAAATTAATCATCCCTATCTGTGAGCAAACCTTTCATGTATAGACATCCCTGTCTGAACTCCGGTAGATCAAACACAATTAGGGTTGTAACTTGGCTAGTATTAAATATTTAGTGTATATATATATGTGTGTGTATATATATATATATATATATATATATATATATATATATATATATATATATATATATATATATATTCAAAATATATAAATATATATACATGTATATATATATATATATATATATATATACATGTATATATATATATATATATATATATATATATATATGTATGTATGTATATATACTGTATTAACAAAGCCATATATTGTAAACCTAATAATATCTGGATTCTCTCTATACCTCCGGATCAGAGACCCAAGAGGAAATCAACATAATAGCTTCTGGTCAGCTGGGGAATCGAACCTTGGTCCAAGAAACTGAGGTGACAGAGACATACCATCTAGCCACAGAGAGAGATGGTATGTCCCTGTCACTTAAGTTTCTCGGACCAAGGTTCTATTCCCCGGCCAACCAGAAGCTATTCCCCCTTGGGTCAATGCTCTCGAGGTATAGAGAGAATCCAGATGTTAAAAAGTTTACAATATATGGCTTCTTTGAATATGGAAAACATGTCTAAATGTGCAAAATTTATTATTATTATTATTATTATTATTATCATATTACACACACACACACACACACACACACACACACACATATATATATATATATATATATATACACACACACATATATATATATACATACTAATTATTTACAACTCATTTTCCACTTTTCTTTTTCAATTATCATATTAATGTCTTCGTAAGTTCATACACAAACCAACAACACGCCCCCCCCCCTCCCTCTCTCTCTCTCTCTCTCTCTCTCTCTCTCTCTCTCTCTCTCTCTCTCTCTCGTTATATGTATATATATATATACATATACACAGTATATATATCTATACATACATATATATGTATATATATATATATATATATATATATATATATATATACATATATGCGAATTTTATATCTATGTAGCATTTATTCATTATCTATTTTCGTGTATTTTTTTAATTATAAAAATAACGTCTCCCTATCTACTTTCTTGATTCGACCAAAAGGGACACACCAACCACCATCACAACGTGGCAAATGGAAAGTTATCCCTTCCAATGACATTCATTGTACTATGTAACTTCCTTTACTATATACAGAATATATAAAACATCACGTTGAAATTGCATACGGATGGGAAGAGAGAGAGAGAGAGAGAGAGAGAGAGAGAGAGAGAGAGAGAGAGAGAGAGAGAGAGACAGACAGAGAGAGAGAGAGAGAGAGAGAGTTTCGTAGTTTGATTTGGCAGCATGGCTTGAGGTAAACAACCAAGATTTGGACACACTATATAATGATTATAAATTCAAAAGAAAGCATACAGTAAAATAAAGAAAACTAAAAAGTAAGTTCATTTACTAAGCAATTAAAATGACCCTTTGAAAATAC
This sequence comes from Palaemon carinicauda, assembly GCF_036898095.1. Taxonomy (NCBI): domain Eukaryota; kingdom Metazoa; phylum Arthropoda; class Malacostraca; order Decapoda; family Palaemonidae; genus Palaemon; species Palaemon carinicauda. Next base: position 129,884,886 of record NC_090725.1, on the reverse strand, counting down.
TGGTGGTAGTTCTAAGTGTGTTGTTATCTTTTGAAAATTCGATCTGCAGGATATGGCGGAATAATGATTACCCTTCTGTTCGATTTGTAAACTTAGATTTTTTATTCTCTATAACCTACAGTTCTGTACTTGTAGGATAAAAGTAAAATAGCCTAGCTTTTATTTATAAAGTTATTCATGTTTCCACTAAATAGTGTTTGTGCCCCTGACAGTACATAGGATAACAGGCTACGACAAAAACAAAAAAGCTATAATTATGATTTGTGAAGAGCATTCAAAATGTTAACCGAGTTTCTCTTCTTGCACAATAATCACTTTCCATAAACCTAATATTACTATTAAGATCAACTAATGCATTTATCAATATGGTAAGGAGAGAGAGAGAGAGAGAGAGAGAGAGAGAGAGAGAGAGAGAGAGAGAGAGAGAGAGAGAGAGAGAGAGAGAGAGAATCTTTTCTTAAATACAGAAATGCCCGATTATTCGTTTACGTGGTGGTGTGGTTGTAACGCCTGAATCTAACTGCCGCCTCGAAAGGGAGCATTAGATGTGAGGACTTTTCACCCTGAGTGGATATAATCTATTGTCCGTAATAGTACATGTAGGCAGCAGGTCTTTTCTTGTTTACCACCTATTGTCTTACTTCTGGATTAGTGAACTACAACGTTTCTAAACCTTGCATCTGTAGCCGTACATTGCCATCTGGGTCATGCTAAAGTAGTAGCATTAGTATCGACTACAGCATTCTGACTTGCGTCCACATTTGATTAGCTATTGGCAACTCTCAGTAATGGGTGTGAGCTTTGACCAAGAGGTTCTTGGTCCAGCCTTAGTTGGCTGGAATCTGTGTTTCTGGTTGATGAACTGTTGATTGACTCCAGAAGCAGCACGCCTGGTAGGTAGCACAATTCACATGCTGCTTCAGCATTGATTGGGTTGGAGGAATGACTTCGAATTACCTCTACTTTCGAGCAAACATGTCCAATCTCACATCATCATCCCCTTCAGCAGAAGCTGGAAATGTTGTACACCCACAAACATATCCAAAGTCTTCAGGTCTTCATCATCCAATACTAGTGGGTACTAGCTGAGTTTTCTCAAGACACCAGAAGGCGCATCAGAAACATCCCAGGATGGCAATACAGACTATTTCTCTTTGTGATGTACTGCTGAAAGGACATCACAGCCTGTGAAGGCATGGAAGAAAAGCCCCTCTTGCTCTTTTCTGCTAGAGTTTAGCACAAATCCTGTACAGGAATCATCTTCAAGTTTTGTCCTTGGCCAAAGACATCTCCCACCTTTATACCGAGTACTCTGTATCATGACATACTGATATCATGTTCGTTAAGTAATTCCACTAAAGTTCTCTTTCTGGCATTTGTGTATATGACACCCCCATGTAAACAAGGAAAGGAGTCTCTTTCTTTGGAGTGTCAGTGAGTTTCTGCTCTTTTGTACCTTGCATAGCAGTTGCACTGAAGCCATTGAACCATTGCCAGAACTATCTTTGGTCCACCAAACCTCAAGTGAGATTTGATGACCACTCTGTGTTCAAGAATGGCCACAAACTAAAGAAGATCGGTGGAATGGCTTGCTCAATGAATCTCTCATGGAAAGGTCAATCTAATGAGGAGTTGTGGTCCAGCACATTTCCTCACAAGATGTCATCTGCTTTGCCAACGATAATTGCTTCTGTATAATAGCCAAATGCTTCTGACAATGCAAATCCCACATCTTTCTGAAAGACAGAAAAACATGCCATCCCTGCGTGTGAGCTTCCAATTCAGGTATTTCTGGCAAGTTTATCCTTAAGTCTTGTGGAGTTGACAGCATGTGCAACAATACCCAGCTGTTTCAGGCACTGGGCATACAGGTGACCTATAGCTGGAAGTTGTAAGACTGCTGACCCCTTCACTAGATATATGACTATCTCTGAGAATCCTTGTAGGTGGGCATCCTCTTTGGGCGCATATTAATGCTCCAGTCTCTTGTTGGTTCTGAGGTACGTCCTTTCTATATTGCAAAAGTCTGTCAAGCATTTAAAATGGTATTTGAGCTGATGTGCAATACAATAGCTTATCCTACATTAAGCATTGCAAGAAGTTACAAATTAATAGTTTCGGTATTATGATGAGACTATATTTGATAGAATATGAAAAAAAAAAAAACGAGAAATTCAAATGATAGAGATGTAGTTATGTCGAAACAGAACTGTAGTGATAAAATATTTGAAGAAAAAGAACAATCATAGTTTCTTCCGGCAGAAGGCTTACACCTGAAAACTCAAAAAAGCTGAGAAAATACGAGGATTTCTGTAAGAAACACAATAACGCCACTAAGGCAAGAGCATTTAATATATATATATATATATATATATATATATATATATATATATATATATATATATACACACATATATATATATATATATATATAATGCACTTTTCTCTAGAAAAATAGTATATTCAGACAATCAAACCAGTATTAACTTATGCATCGGAAACTTGGAGCCATACTAAATACTTAGAACATAAGCTGATCACAATCCAAAGAGCTAAGAATTAAATAATGATGGGAAAAACACTAAGAGACAGAAAAAGTGCAACATGGAAATGAGAGCAAACTAAATTAGAAGATATTCTAACACTATGTAAGAAAAAGAAATGGACAGGGCAGGACATATGATGAGAATGACAGACAATAGATGGGCATTAAGAATAACAGAATGGGCCCCAAGAGATTGTAAAAGCAGGGGAAGGAAAAGCAGACAATGGGTTGACAAACTTATAAAACTTGTAGGTATAAACTGGCATAGAAAGACCAAAAAACAGACGCAAGTGAAAGATCATGTCTGAGGCCCTTGTTTTGCAGTGGACTAGTCACGGCTAATGACACACATACACATACACATACATACATACATACATACATACATATATATAATATATATATATATATATATATATATATATATATATATATATATATATATATATATAAATGAAAAACTAAACCATTGAAAGAAACAAAATAACATATACATTATTACATCCATCACCATCGAAAAAAAAAAACTAGCAAGTAATAATTCCGTTGGAAAAATCATGTGAATATTATATCATTATTGACTAATCTCTAAAAGGAATTATTCAGAAAAAGTACTCGTGAAATAGTTTTCCGAATTTTTTTTTTTTTTTTTTTTTTTTTTTTTGGTGTGTTTCAAACGGCTGTGATACTGATTCGTGCAGGAAATGTATTGTTCTAAATCACAAACCTGAAAAAAATCAGTCGAAACCATCTGATATTTAAAAGACATTTGCTATAAACCTAAATTACCCTTAGCCCGAATTCGATCGCCGAGTGAAATGCAGTCGTTACTTAATAATAAAAATGATAAATTATAATAATAATTGTCTTTTCGTCTCCCTATCCAGTCTCTTTTCCTTCAAACTGCAAAGCCGAGCGCTGAACGATTTCAGAACTTTAACTGAAATTCATAACTCAAACCACGTAGTTTATTATTATTATTATGATGATGATGATGATGATGATGATGTTACTAGGGCCTATTGAAACGAGAAGTGAATTTTTCGCGAGTCCTACATGGCTTCGGAAGGAATCTCGTAACGGCTTCGGAAGAAAACTTTTCCGGATCTCCAAATAGCTTCAAAAGAAATAGCCGTAGACTTAGCATGAGGTTCTGAATAACTTTAGAACAGAATCTCTAAACAGCTTCGGAAGAAAACTTTCTCGGATCTCCAAATGGCGTCATAAAACAAACAACCGTAGACTTAGCATGGAGTTGTGAATGACTCCAGAATGAAATCTTTCCTGGAGCAGTTCTGAGCAGCTCGGCTCCACGTTCCAAATGACTTCTGAAGACATAATCTCCTTTTTTTTTTTTCAAATAAACCTTGCAATACCTCTCATGATCTGTATGTGGCTTTTCAAGTTTACGCAGTGAACATTGTTATGATATTATTGGCGGAACAGGGAGCTGACAGTGAGAATTATGTATTGCACTACATAATCAACTGGAGGCTCTTCAGCACACCTTCATTTATAGATGGTTTTGTTAGTTCATGCCGAAGCTGCCGAGCTTTACTGATCATAACGTACGCACCTTGAAGGATCCTTCGCTTGGGCTTTTACGATGATGTCATATAATTAGAGACTACTGGAAAAACTACGAGGCTTTGTTTTGCCACAAAGAGGAATTGCGTGGAATGAGGACGGACGCAGAATGGTTCAACTGAGCGGTGAGCGATATGGGGTTCTTCAAAAGGATTGTCGCAAAATTCGATATTGAAGAAAAGAGATATTCGGATGGGATATGTAAATATATTATGTTTCTCGTCGTTTACTTTGGCATGATGGCGTTTGCGGACAAATCGATGGCACTCATGTCTTCACACATCGCCCTGATAGGTCAAGATATGAATGCCATCGAATTTTCTGAGGAATCTGACGAACAGAAGACACATGGCACTGATATGTCTCTTAAAATCTCGAAGGAAATAGACGAACTAAGCAAACACGATGAAATCTCGAAGGAAATTGACCAACTAAGCAAAGACGATGAAATCTCGAAGGAAATTGACGAACTAAGCAAAGACGATGAAATCTCGAAGGAAACTGACGAATAAAGGAAAAAAGATCTTGAAAAGATCAAAGAAACAGAAGAGAGCAGCGACGAAACTCCTTTAAACAGAGAGGTTAAATAACCTCTAAAAGAATGGCATCTCAAAATGGAGGACAAAGAGCCCCTAGTGATAAAAGTATGGCACCTCAAAATGGAGATCAATGAGCTCCTAATTCTAAAAGTATGACACCTCAAAATAGAGGTCAAAGAGCTCCTAAGGCTAAAGGTATGGCACCTGAAAATGGAGGTCAAAGAGCCCCTAATGCTAAATGTATAGCAACTCAAAATAGAGGTCGAATAGCCCCTAATACTAAGAGTATAGCACCTCAAAATGGAGATCAAAGTACCCCTAATGCTAAAAGTATGGCACCTCAATAGGGAGATCAAAGAGCACCTAATGATATGAGTATGACACCTTAAAATGTAGGTCAAAGAGCCCCTAATGCTAAATGTATGGCACCTCAAAATGGAGATTAAAGATACCCTAATGCTAAAAGTATGGCACTCAAAATAGAGGTCAAAGAGCCCCTAATGTTAAAAGTATGGCAGCTCAAAATGGAGATTAAAGAGCCCCTAAAGCTAAAAGTATGGCACCTCAAAATAGAGGTCAAAGAGCCTCTAATGCTAAAAGTACGGTACCTCAAAATGGAGATCAAAGAGCACCTAATGCTAAAAGTATGGCACCTCAAAATGGAGGTCAAAGAGCCCTTAATGCTAAAAGTATGGCACCTCAAAATGCAGATCAAAGAGCCCCTAATGCTAAAAGTATAGCACCTCAAAATAGAGGTCAAAGAACCCCTAATGCTAAAAGTATGGTACCTTAAAATGGAGATCAAAGAGCCCCTATTTCTTAATTTATGGAACCTCAAAATAGAGATTAAAGTACCCCTAATGCTAGACGTAAGGCACCTAAAAGTAAAGGTCAAAGATCTTCTAATGCTAGAGATACGGCGCTTAAAATAGAGGTCAGAGAGCCTCTAATGCCACAGGTATGGGGGTCTTAAAACAGAGATTAATGAACTTCTAATGCTAGAAGTAAGGCACCTCAAAAGAGGTCAAAGAACCTCTAATTCTGGAAGTACGGCACCTCAAAATAGGTTAAAGAGCTTCTAATGCTAGGTAAAACACCTCAAAATGGAGGTCAAAGGGGCTCTAATGCTGGAAGTATGACACCTCAAAATAGGAGTTGAAGAGCTTCTGATGCTAAAGGTAGAGCACCTTAAATTAGGCATCAAATAGGTGCTACACGAAGGGCACCTCAAAATATAAATAAAAAATCCCTCGTACCAGATGTATGGAACCTCAAATTATAGACCAAAGAGCCTCTAATACCATAGGAGGAACCTCAAAATAGAGGTAAAAAAATAAAACTCGATTGCTGGAAGTATTACACATAAAAATAGAGGTTAAAGAGCCTCTAATGCTAGAGGTAAGACATATCAAAATATGAGCCAATGGGGTGCTATAACAACTACAGTGGATACAGCAAAAACTTTAGGAATATTCAAATCTTTTTTGGTGGAGATAAGAAGTTAAATGATCTAAATGATTGACAGGAATAAACTGATCCGGCTTCACCTGGGGGAATAGAAAACTAAGCCGCCATCATACACCCTCCTCACCCGTCAGTGACCAAACCTTTTATGTATAGATAGATACCCATGTCTGTACTTCGGTAGAGCGAACACAAATAGGGTTGTAACTTGGCTAATATTATATATTTCCAGTATATATATATATATATATATATATATATATATATATACACACATACATACACATATATATACATATGTATATATAAATATACATATATATACATATATATACATACATATATATATATACATATATATACATATATAATTTATATATATATACATATATATACATATATATATATATACATACACATATATATGCATATATATATACATATATAAATATATATATACACATATATATATACATACATATATATACACACATATATATACATATATATACATACATATATATACATACATACATAAATATACATAATATATATATGTATATATACATATATAATATATATATATATATATATATATATATAAATATATATATATATATATATATATATATATATATATATATATATATATATATACTGTATTCAAATAAGCCATATATTGTAAACCTCTTAATAACTGGATTCTCTATATACCTCGTGATCAAAGACCCAAGGGGGAATCACCTCAACGATAATAGCTTCTGGTCGGCCGGGGAATCGAACCTTGGGCTAAGATACTGAGGTTACAGTGACATACCATCTAGCCACAAAGAGAGATGTTATGACACTGTCACCTCAGATTCTCGGACCAGGGTTCTATTCCCCCTTGGGTCTCTGATCCCGAGATATAGAGAGAAACCAGATATTAAGAGGTTTACAATTTATAGTTTTACTTCTTACATTGGTGCCTTATGTGTTTTATTTTTGTTATATCTATATTATGAGGGTTTTCAATACTAATTTATGTGATAAAGTCAGCAAATTAATTATATTATAATGTTATTTACTCAAAAGCTCTGATTTTTTCGGCGTACATCTTAATCATAAGACCGCCATTTAAATTCATATTCGTTTTATATTTTTTATATACATTATGTGAATTCTATCTATATTTTTTTCCAATTCATTAAGCCAATATATAATTACATTGTAATAATCTTCACAAAAAGCTCCAATTTTTTGCGTATGTCCTGGTTACAAGGCCGCTATTTTGAATTTATATTTGTTTAATATTTGTTCTACTGTATACATTATAAGGTTTTGAATTAATTAAGGCAATACAAAAATTTAATTATACTATTTTTCACTGAACGACTCGGATTTTCTGTGTATGTCTTGATTAAAGGCCCACTATTAACAATTCATATTTGAATTAAATTGTTCTACACATTATGAAAATGTACAGTAGTATATAATATCTTGGATTCATTAAGACAATATATTATTAAATTATGCTGTTATTCACGCAAAGGCGCCGATTCTTTTAATACTTCTAGTTACAGGGGCGCATTTTGAATTATGTTGCATACAAGGGATCAGCAGGTGTAAAAATGATATATGGTCCAACACTATATGAATCCACCTAAAAATAAGATATAAATCGCAGTATCAACCCTAGCTCAAGTTCTGCTGGACTATTTGTGGCACCAATGAGAATACCATAGTTAGTCCACAGTCCAAGACATTGTTAAGAAAGAATCCGTTTTAGTTTACAAACTACCACCTAAAGGAAATGACAATTCTAAACAATTGACAATAAACGAGATAAAAAAAAAGTCTTCCTTATCATCTTATCCCTTTTTGATAATCTGATTGAAACAGTTTCTTTAACGCAAAAGAAAAGTGTTAGTTTCAATGTTATTCCATCGAGAGAGTTTCGAATATTTCTACTTCTGCAACTACCCCATTGTTTCAACTTACGCCAAGGAACATAAAGCTTTGCTTTCAGGTTTTATTTATTTACGAAACGACATAGTTGATGTCCTAAGATCCTCTGTTGCGGTCAGCTTGTGGTTATGTTGTGGCATTTGAGGCGCCACGGGCCAGTTGAGATGAGTTTAGAGTCCTCAAGCGACTCGAAGCTTTGATCCAAACACTAAAGCAGGCCGAGAGGTCTTGAGGCCTGAAGATGATTGGTTAAAATGCCCCGCTTGACGAATAGCAGGGATGAAAGACTACAGTTGATTTTTTCTCCGTTGTAAAGAAAGTTTTTGGATTTTTCCGCGTTCTCTCGTCCTTCGCCGGGGTGTAGAGTTTACAGAAGAGATGCCAGAATCAAGGAGATTTATTCAATACCCCCTAAAGAGTTAGAGAGCTTTTGGCTATTTTTTCTCGTGTGATAGAGAGAGAGAGAGAGAGAGAGAGAGAGAGAGAGAGAGAGAGAGAGAGAGAGAGAGAGAGAGAGAGAGAGCAATAAGAAGTACCATGGTCAAACTATTCGTCTCAAGTTGTCGATCAATTTTTTTTTTCCTTCGCTACATGATGAAGAATATCTGGATGACATGACCTATTGTATAATCTATAATAAAAGATGAACAAACATTAGCATACTGAATATACTTCACCGATTATTTCATCTAGCAACATGGCTTCGTTCGGACAAGGCACAAAGAATCAAATGAATTGATAAACAAGACTAAAAAAAAACATTACTAGCATACTTAATCATCCAAAGAAGAAACAAAATCGCGCCTGATGCATACAATCTATTAAAATCATTTTACGTCACAAGCAAAATGAGAAGAGACATGTAAATCGCGGAGATAACAAGGTTAAGTGAGGTCTCATTTTACATGACTACTGTTTCCTACTTGACTTTAATTTTCTTATTAATTCTCTATTAAGCAGTATAAATATTTAAAAGGTGATAAAACGGCGTGTGCAATATTTACTGCTGCCACCTGTACACCGACAATTGATGGAAAGGACCAGAGACGTGATGGAGCTTGGATTGGGCATTGCAAGGCACTGGATTTGAGTGATTGAAATAAAAAAAATATTAAAACTGCTGAATCCTAATCATTCAAGAAAAAGAAAGGAGAAAATGCTATATACAATTAGAAAACTATCGTAACTGATGCTAAATCATGAATACTGTTACTACTAAAAGCTTTTTTGTCCAAGACGCATAGATGATATTAAGAGATAAAATTCCCTTGAACGCTGAGAAACGTAGTCAGGGACAGGAACCCGAATTCTTTTAATATAGAGTTGCAGAGCTAAATATACTCGCTTAATTTAGGTACAGAGAAGTTAAAATGTAATAAATAATTAAGATTAAAAAACCGATAATGACTCGAGTATCCTAAAACGGGACATCGTCAATTTACCTTTTGTAAAAGTTCATCTATAATTACCCCATTTACAGATTTTAACAAGAGGATGAAATTCTTATCATCTTAAAAGGTAAGCTTCATCGGGAGTGGCATGCCTAGAGGGCTAATAATGGCGTTGTGTTTTCTGAAAATGGTTTCGTGAAATTTAAAGAGTATTATGCACACATATTACTACTATTTACGTAAATGAACTTAATTTACAGTATACATGTCACTGGATACCTTTTTAGGCACAAAATGATGAAGGACTAATTGCAGAGAAGAAACTACATGACCATATTTCAATCTATGTTTACAATCGGATAGTGGCTTAGCTTTGTCAATATGAAGAATAATTAGCAGAAATTGGGAACTTGAGCAGATACTGAAATTCACTTCTCTCTTTATCGTACAATTCAGGAGAGCCGCCACTGATACAAGTTCTTCAAAGGCCACAATAATATGGAAAAAGATCCAATCAATTCCCTTTTATCGTCCTTCTATCTTTCTTTTACTCGCCTTTACTTTCCATAAGTAACCCTGCCTTAATTATCTCTATCTTTTACATGAGAAAGATATAGGATAATTTTTTTTCACAAGATGTACAACTTATTTACTTTTTTTCACAAGATGTACAACTTAATTACTTTTTTTCACAAGATGTACTACTTATTTCCTTTTTTTATTTATTCTTTTATTTTACTTTATACATTAGATCATTGATTACAACAAGGTTCCCATTTATTCATTGCAATTATTTCCACCACATCCGTTGTTTCGAGTAAATACTATTATGAAAAACTATTAATTTCCTTGAGTACGTATATCAGCAACATTTGTTGGCAACCATGTGTTTTTAAAGATACATTCAACATAAACACCAACTAGAAAAACACCACTTATCCCAAATTTAAGACTGTAGTGGAATAATATCCATTATTGTAATTACCTTTTAAAGTATCGACACCGAAAAGGTCAAAAATTGGATAGGACTATTAAAAAAGAATAAAAAGGGCTAAAAAAACTATTTATGAAATATCAGTATTTTCAAGTATTCATCTCGTGCACACGCAGTTGCTAGACAAAAAAAAATAACAACAACAATGGTTGGGACAATATATTACGGCTTCCTTCTCATTTACTAACTCTTTTTATATACTTTTTCTCATCTCCATCTTCATCTTCTTGTTGAACTGCTTAAGGACATTAAATTATCATAGGTAAGAAGGCGTCCACGCAAAAAGGTTCCACTAAATAGGCTGGAGCAAAGGGGGTAGTTACATAAAAGACAACATCATGCCACCCCCCCCCCCCTCTCTCTCTCTCTCTCTCTCTCTCTCTCTCTCTCTCTCTCTCTCTCTCTCTCTCTCTCTCTCTCATTACGATTAAGGTCACCCAGGTAACTAAAGCGAGTATTACGAAGGACGCAACGTCATGATGGAATTGAGGAGATGGCTTCTCAGCTTCTGTTACCATTTTTCTAAGATGCGGTGAAACGTTTGTTAAAGGCGTTCTAAAAATAATTACGGGAAAACCACATAACATGAAGTGTTATCCGCAAGAAGTTACTCCAACGTTTTCAAAAAGCTTGGATTGTTTGAAGGTACGTTCACGAAAATGACTGAATAAAACTAGGCTGTTGACAACGATGCTCTTCAGTTGGTTTGTATTTGCAACACTGCAGCGCCAGGGATGCTAGAACTATGGGGATCCGCAATGAGCTTATCCAATTATTGGCATCCAGACGCAAGAGTCATGCGTCGAAATCTGCGTTGTCTGAGAGAATCGGTACAGTATTCAAGTTATGACATCTCTAGTATCTATTAAATAATAATAATAATAATAATAATAATAATAATAATAATAATAATAATGATAATAATAATAATAATAATAATAAATCACGAAGGATAATCATGTTCTATCATGATACGAATAAATAGGACCACTTTCTCGTGTATTAACACTTGAGAAACACGACTTGTGAAGAATAATGAAAACAAATGGAAATGTGATGTTGACGGCAGATAAACAAGAAATTCTGTACACTTTTTGTAAAATTTCGGTTTTGTGTATAACAAAGTATCAAACAACATAGGAGAAACTGGTCTACTATAATCTATCTCTCAGTCTTTACTTTTTATTAATGCATTCTTCTGAAGATTTATGAAACTTTCAAACTTTAGCTAAAAAAAATTATGGCGGAATTATTTTTGAAAGATAACATATTTACGTTTCCACTCTTAACAAAGAAGATTCTAAATGATGTTACAACAAAACAATTTCTGTGTATAAAAATAGCAACTTATATATGTTATCCAAATATCTACTAAAACTATATCTAAGGAATAACCTTCTTGCGACTTCACTAATCTTTGCATGTGCAACGTGCATTAAGAAGCTCGGATCTACGTTGGATACCAATATGTCCCATTATAAAAATACTTCTATATTAAAATTTGCAAATGGAACTAAAGAAAATATCCAGTAGTTACTGAAAAGTTTTCCGTAAATTTTCACATAAATTTTGTGAGAATCAAAAACTCTTTCATTTGAGATTGTTTCTTTACTGCCACTTTTAAGCTTTGGAATTCCTAAACTACTCCTGTTTACCCCGGTTCCAAAAACTATCTTCCATTAGCAATCCTGGGTCCTCACTTTCTCCCCTTTGCCTCCCATTCAATCAGCCTGGCTAGATAAGAATATCATCTTGATCGTTATTGGGGTTTGTATCTAAACAGCACGCATTCATGAAACAGTTTTTACGATGAATTTCACAAATTGCTTGAAAACTCTATATATATTACATAATATTCATGCTGAGCTTGAGAAAAATAATAAGATGACTTCTCACAGAAATGAATGGGAAGATTAATTCAAACAGCATGACAAAACAGAACGTGCAACACGAGACAAATTGAGAGTACGAGTTGGAATGAGGGAAGCGCATAAACTTTATTCTGGAGTTGCTCGGGAGGGGGGCGTTGGGCGGGATGGGGTGCGTGGAGCTAACTGAGGGCTTGGCTGATGAAGGTCGAGGCGTCTACGCATCTGAGAGTAAAAGTGGTTCTTCTAGTTCTTCTTCATCATCTCGTAGCTGATCTTCTTCCTTGATCTTCTCTTACCCAGGAGAGCCTAACTTCTAGTTTTTGCTGGCTCTAGCGCCCCAGGGAGATGGACCAAACAACTTTCAAAGTAAAATGATATTTAAATGTTTAATTTTCCGTTTCTCTTAAACGGAAATCTATTATTTTACATTGTTCACAAATAAATCGGAAAAATATTGTCTTCTTAATGCTGATCCTTATTTATAATCTTTCAAAGATAAAAAAAAAAAAAAATTTAATCCTGAGCAAATAGGGCATAAAATAAAACACACAGGATAAAAAAGAATAAATAAACACATAACTAAACTCGTCATCTTTTATACATTCCCTGTGTACCAAAAGCGAAGAAATCTCATAATTTTATACAAGACGATTACTAACGATGGCCATGTTGGGCAAACTCTGTACCAGGTCGATATTAGGTGACCTTGCGTCTGTTTACAGTCCTCAGAGTAGAGTCAGAATCGCATAAGAGTGAGAAAAACAGTGAAGTCATCATGTGAAGTCGTCCGCGCCCAAATAATGACCATTTCCTACGCATTCCACGTCTCCTGGAACCTTCGGTAGCATGTTCGAGATATGTAGAAAAGGCTATTTACTAAGTTTTGTACCTACATTCTCTCTCTCTCTCTCTCTCTCTCTCTCTCTCTCTCTCTCTCTCTCTCTCTCTCTCTTGTGTCCTACATCAACTCAAGAGCACTGGAGTTATAAAAGTCGACAGCTGGAGGCGCCCGACCAACCCACAACATCCTCTTCTGTTACAAGAAACTTTGCATTTAGATTCACTTGCAGGCATGACCGGCCTTAATTGGCTTTCCTCAAAAACTGTTTGGATAATATGCGCACATCATGGTCAAGACATGTGATTGCTAGTGCCTTGTATTCTAAAAAATAACTTTTGCCTGAAACATAGTTATCTCCAAATTACACATCCACAATGAAGGTTATTATTAGCTTAAACAAAGCAGAGATTTAAGGTTATGACTCATGCTGTTCTTACGGTATGAAATTAGATGGATGTGAGGACCACTGTGAATATTATCGGCGATATTCGAATTATAAAATAAACATTTCAGTCGAAATTAATCTTAAGATCACGTTCGTCTGTATAATAGAGCGAGAGACAATAACTTAAAATTTCGATTTCTTCTCACTTCTTCTATGTAATTTTAAAAAAGGCCTTAGTTTCTTACAAACTACACTATAATCAATTTATGCTATGATAATGTTACTTAAATGGACGAACATTGCCAAGACCCTAAACCTTATACATCCACCTGTGATCAAAGTTGACTTCCTTTAAAGGAAAGGAGTCTAGACTCTTTGCAAATTAGTTTCTAGGGAAGGTTGGCTTTACTTCACGAAATTAAATACAAACAAGTAGTGAAACAGGAAAGAAGCTACCGTATACAGTATATATATATATATATATATATATATATATATATATATATATATATATATATATACCATACATATATATATATATATACAATATATATATATATATATATATATATATATATATATATATATATAATGTTCGTCTGTGGATTTGGCCTGCATATTACCTTAAAATTCATTGAATAAACATGATGGTCCGGGAATCCTACAGCCGACTGACTTGGATAAAAGAAAACAATTGACACAAGCAATATATTATATGATTCAGAAAAGATCGTAAACTGTTAGGGAATTCTAAAGGTAAGCAGTGCTTTTTCAATTTGTTGGATTACAATTTATTATTAATATAAGGATAAGAGGATAACTTTTATTGTTGTATGAAATATACTTTAATAACAGTCAACTGAGCTATTGTAACTTTGATTTAGCAACAAATTGACTTATTTTTTTCTCTTACTATTAGCATCATTATCAACATCACTGAAATTGTCCTTTAATGGTAATAACAATAACATCAATATTAATCATGACAAGAACAACATTAATAACGATAATTACCCAGCCTTCACAGTCTTCTGAAACAACCAAGAGTCTATGATCTTCATTAGTAACCTCAAAAAAAAAAAGCTAATATGTTATAAAGCCAAGGTATAGAGGCTATGGCATACTCGACTGTTTTAAAACACCAAAAGAAACACCTGCGGCCATTCAATAGCAAGCTTCTACATTATATTATGTAAGTCAACCGATCACAAAAAATTTTAGTGACTTACGATCAGTCACAGAACTTCTTTAGTTCATAAATGTATGATCCATAAACCTGCTACATGAAAATCAGAGCACATAAGTTTTTTCTATGTTGCTATCTAATTAATACTAAGTCACCTAAAGCAGTTAATTAGGACACTCTCTTCAATGAACTTTTCGGAGTCAATAAAACATCGGTGACCTTTACTTTTGCAGTCCATTTTTCTCTTGTCACTAAATCCACAAATACCTGGTAACCTGCTTTTACTCGTACTCAAAAAATGTCTACTGTTTCCATTCGTCACTTTTTTTCCTAAATATGCTAGGACACGCTTATATATATATATATATATATATATATATATATATATATATATATATATATATATATACATATATATATATATATATATATACATATATATACATATATATATATATATATATATATATATATATAAACTAGAAAGTATTAAACTTATACCCCATTCTTTCTCTTCTTTCATTTTACTCTCAGTCAGTTTAGACTCGGTAAACGTTGCCTTTAGATAACATCCCCTTTTAATGACGACCCTGCAAAATGTTTTGATCTATGAAAATCCTGTAACAAAAAATCATCACGATTCTTCTTCGTTACTTTTGGAAGCCACAATTGGTAGCGGCTCATGATGGTGATGATAATGTTATATCTCTATACTTTGTACATCTCATCCTTGACCATAATATTCTTCTTCGGACATTTACCTAGATTATCTCGTACAATTTCCAAGAAATGGAAATGGGAAACAATACATAAATTACAGGGAAGACTTAAGATCGAAGGTATTGCTCGTTCTTACATCGGCATTCATCTTTTTTAATATACTTCAATCTTAATTCGAGTACACCTGAATCAGTAGAATTATCGGCCCAGAAGCTAATTTTCCATTACCATTTCGAACAAGGAAAATTGAAACATGGAAAAAGTATGGTCAAACTACTGAAATCATGTTCTACTAGTTACTTCAGCGAATTAAGAATGTAAATCAATATTCGTCATAAGATTTCCATCTATCCCATAGAATAATCTATGGTATAATCATAATTATTATCACCATAAACAAAACCCCACCCAATACTCAGCTGACTTTCCCTAGGAGTAAAATTCCTTCAAAAGTAAGAGATGTTCATTACTTCCATTTGAGACCTTTCCGAAAATAGGAATAGCATGCACAAAGAATTAGAAATGGGTTCATGAATTATTAAACTAAATACAATCATTAATAACTATCCATATCGATACAGAATTTACAAAACAAGTTCAAGTAAAATATATATATATATAAATATATATATATATATAAATATATATATATATATAAATATATATATATATATATATATATATACATATATACTGTATATATATATATATATATATATATATATATATATATATATATATATATATATATATATATATATATATATATATATATATATATATATATATATTGACAGACCTAGAGAAGTTGAAGGGTCCTTGTGACTATCAAAACCAATTTAATATTACTTTTCAAATTGCTAATAGTTAGCAAGAAACTCCCTTTACCGATTAATGGTTAGCATAATTTGTAGGAGGAATGTACAGTAACTGCTGAGACCTTCCGAAACTTCTATTTTGACAAATTAGCGTTACAACATTTCTATGCTAAAAATACATGATAACATTGCAAATGCAAATGAACATTTTCCACGAATTTACAAATTTTATATAACCAAAATGTTATTGACGCATACAGTTCCTGAAATTAGCCATCTTTTTAATGACTTCCAAGATATCTTATCAATATTTCAATCAGGAAGGACTGAATACAAAGTAATCAATGTTGCAAATGCAAGAAATACTCTTTTACGAGAGAGAGAGAGAGAGAGAGAGAGAGAGAGAGAGAGAGAGAGAGAGAGAGAGAGAGAGAGAGGGGGGGGGGGGTAATACCAGCTATCCAACTTGGAATTAACAATCTCAAAATTCAGATACGTGCTAGTTACCTAACTTCAAGAAAATATAGGTATGCATGCTCAATATTAACATAACTTCTTGGAGCTCACTTAGCATATATGCAAATATATATATATATATATATATATATATATATATATATATATATATATATATATATATAATATATTTACAGTTGAGTCAATTCAGTCAAACTAAAGACGAAACAGCTACATCCTTAGTCCATCACTGTTTTTTAGATTCAAATCCCATTTCTTATTCTGAAGCGTAGTTCACTGAAAGATCTAGAGATAATTAGCTTTTAGTTCGGCTTGCCTAATTTTTTTTAGAATATATGTATAGTTCCTGTTGATATCCTGGGCGACCTTGCCCAAGGATCTTCGTGGGGAATTCTTCAGGAAGATCGCAGTCGTTTGAGTTGTAGCAGTAGGAAAAAAAAAAGAATGACATAGTTGCGTGGGAACGGCCAGAATCCATTAACTTTAAAACATATTTGCAAATAACTGTAATTAACAATACAAATAAAATTACAAAACATTCATTCTAATGAGCGAGAAAGCAGTTTACCTCTAGTTTGGGAGAAGCGTGCTTACACGCACTCTTCAGCAGACTTGCCTTTCTAACTACTTAAATAACTAAATTGGATGTTTTTTTTTTTTCTTTTTTTTTAACTTGGTTCATTTCAAGGTACCTTTCTAGATTGGATGGTCACGCAAGAAATTACTGAAACCATTGAAAACGTACCTTCAATCATCTTACAAAATGAGACGATATGTAAATGAATAGGTATTCAACGTTCTTGCTTTAAACATTTGTCGAAAACTTTCCGAATATTGGGATTTTTGTTAAAATTTAATTTCTATCGTAAAATTACCAAATAATGCATTTTATGTCTACAGTAGAATCTGTTCTAGACGCTCATGGCTAAATTAAAAAAAAAAGTGATATAAAGACTAAGAATAACATCTGGAGAAATAATTATATCAGTAATACTAAAGCAAGTAAACAAATAAGGTAAAATAAGGAGAATATTTCTTCAATGTGAATAATACAAATAATTATAGCTACAAGTATAACAATTAAGAATCAATGTGCCTGGAAATTAGTTTAATATGTTTAGTATTGATAAATAACCACGCAATTTTTACCACTACGTTTTATCTATTCCTTAAGACATGATAACAAAATCTACTTATATTTTGGCTCATAAATATCTGAAGATATCTATCCCTAACATCTGGACTCATCAGCATTGAACAAGTTATTAATTTTACAGAAGTCATAATTGGCGAATTAGCCTTTCACTACGAACAGTACCAATAACTGAATCAAATGCGGAGTTGCGGTCTAATAACAAAACATTCTTTTCTCAAGAGGTTGGAATCTCACGAAGAACAAAAAGTTTGTCTTCAGCACATATATCCCAAAAAAGTATTGGATGCTGATGTTTTTTCAATTTTGATACTACAAGTATGTGATCATAAAAAATAGGCGAAGGTAAATCTGAAAAGGGTCAAGTGATAAAACTCAGTCAGTGAATTTTAGTTTTCCAATGTTGTCAAGACCTAAGTACAATTTTTTAGCATTATCTAAGAATAATAATAATAATAATAATAATAATAATAATAATAATAATAATAATAATAATAATAATAATGCGCTTTAAAGTACTTCTTCCATCACATCACTTAATACATACTTGTTGTGTCCAGACATTATTATAATGAATATATTCTATGTCAAAATAATTATAAAAATAACAGAATGTTTTAAAAACAACATGATTTTGAATCTGTTATCAAACAACGGATTTCAAGCAACTGAGTCAACTGCTAATGTTCTGATTAAGATCTAACTTTGACTATCACAATTTCTGAGATTAGAAAAAATGCTAAAATCTACGTATTCCATATGAAACATGACCCTAAGATAGGTTAAAATTAGAATATTTGGAAAAACTATCCCTAAGATCCATATCAAATAGCGTTCTCCAAAATGAAATAAAATGTAAGTATTAAAATGAACTGTGATATTAAAACATAGATGAAGATGAAAATAAGAGAAAATTATTACCAACTATAAAGGTCTTTAATTACCAAGTTTCATCGACATCACGGAAAAGGGTAATATTTCAGAATGGCTACTGAACATGGGGAAATATTTATAGTTTACACCTACCTTTGAACAAAAGTACCTACCTGATAAGTATATAAAATCAGGGAAAAAAGGAAACTGCTTCATTTCAGTTAACCCCTGACTTTGAGAAATGCGTCGAGGTAAAAAATTAACGACTTTTTTTTTTTTTTTTTTTTTTTTGAGGTGCCTGCTTACTAAGATTCTAAGATTCATCAGACTTAGTGAAGAGTAAAAAGTTGACCTTTAGATTGGCCTTAAATATTGAACGAATTGGTCTATGTCAAAATACGTAAAACAATACGTTGAGATAAGGGTGCGTAAAACAATACTATACATAACTGGCGCCTCGCACACTATCAACATATGCTTCCGAATTCTGAAGAATATAGCCGTCTACCATAGTACCTGAGGTTTTTTATAAACAGAAACACTAAAATTTGTCTTTAATTAAATTGACCTCCAACCTTGAAAAGATACCTCCAAGGTTAATCAAAGACGTTTTATTTTTCTATCATTTTTTTACTTACTAACTCTGAAGGGACCTTCATACTAACCAGTATGAAAAGAAAAGAGGAACAACAATAATAATTCTAATGAATTTGTAATGCAACACAATGCGTAACCATATATCTTCATTGTTAAGTTTTTAGTGATTCGATACTCTATGGATAATAAACTCCACATTTAGAATTACCACCGTCCAGACAGTGTCCAGTTTGTCACCACTTGGCCCATAGAAGGAAAATTGAAGGCGCTTAACTTCTCTAAAGTCAGAGCTTTTTGTTTCAACCCTTAATTTGTACAAAAAGAAAAAGAAAAATCATGACGATTTTATAGCGAAAATAATGTTAATCATCTATGTTGTAGGCCTCAACTAACGTTCTTGACATAGTATATCATTTCAAAACGAAATGCTATAAACGTCAATCCCAAACAACACAATTTCAACATACTGTATATTTCTCCATCTATACATTCCAAGATAATACAACAACACCAGACGCCAGTTCCATCTAATTTCCCATTAGAATCCCATGATCAGGAACTTGCCTACTTGGTGATTCACACCAGGTTCTTCAGAACGTCCTCGCTACTACGTTCCATCACATGAAAAAGTAATAGATGATCTTAGGGCCAGTTGAAACGTCACTCGATGGTGCCTGGCATTAGCAGAATGAAGGCTTGTGCTCAACCACAAGGAGGCAAACTTAATTTTTCTTTTTTTAGATATGAAGTACCATTTTACAGATAACCAAAGGTGCAGGTCATTTATCTGTCGAGCTATGTCTTACAGATCGATTATAAATGAACATGATCAGCACCCAAGACCACTCTCCACCAAAGATAGGACCAAGGAGGACCATACAATGACTGCTGATGATTAAGTAGACTTACGGGTATTCCCAAACACCACATCCTTAACATACAACGACCCCAACGCTGCATTCATTTAAGAGTGGCTCGAATTTTTGAATTACAGATTACAATTGTGCATTTCCACTAAGCCACCACAACAGCTATATGGGTTTAAATGTATAAAGAAAGGAAACAACAGCGTAATTTAATCACAGAGAGAACAGGGGACAGGAAAAAACATAGATTACTTTTCAAATAGAGATTACCGAAATAAAAGCCTTTGTAAAGGCACTCTGAATAAGAATGCATAATATTTTTGTCCGGCCATAAATACTAACTGTACTTGTGTTAGGGTGAATATATTACAAATAAGTGTACAAAAATATATGAAAATGAGCCACACTTACAAACCATAAAACATACCCATGCACACAAGCATGAATGCAAGCTTATATATATATACATATACACACACACTAACGCACACACACACACACACACACACACACACATATATATATATATATATATATATATATATATATATATATATATATATATATATATATATAAATATACTGTATATTTTTATATACCCGGAAAGTAAAATTTGGGTTCTCGAAATGACGTAGCTATTATTATACACAGACATTTCCGTCACCGAAGGTAGACCTCATTCCATGATAAGTAATCCGTCGTAGATGTTGCACCAGCCAACAAGAGACCTTCAGTTCTTGGCGCAATCTCATTACAGGGAAGATTCTCCTCAAGGACGACCACTTACTCCTCTTCCAGATGCCCTGACTGTTCAACGCAGAGTAATATAAAGGAGCAATTAAGGAAAGTCAAGGACTCTTGGACTAATGTTCTCAATGCTCCAACCGCAAGGTCGATTTAACAAGTGCACCTTTAGGTGGAGCGGTTTAGAAATAGGTTTTCCATCACCTGCAGGAAGTATGGGGAGATAGCATTAACCCGTGAAATTCAGTTTGACAGAGTCGCAAAGTGGGCTTCAGAATTATTCATTTTGATCACTTGGTATATAAGATATGTTTTTTATATTTATACGAGCATATAAATATCAGATTTGAATGTTCTACGGCCAAGTACGTTTTAAAAAGTAAATAGGCTGTTTAGATGGTTGTATGCACTAACGCCAATCACATACAATATGTATGTATGTATATATATATATATATATATATATATATATATATATATATATATATATATATACAGTATATTCATGTATAGAAAGAAAGACCATAAACAGTCGGGAGTGAAAGGACTTGTCTCAAGCCATTGTCCTACAGTGCCCTAATATATATATATATATATATATATATATATATATATATATATATATATATATATATATATATATATATATATACACACAATATATATATATATATATATATATATATATATATATATATATATATATATATATATACACAGTATATTCATGTATAGAAAGAAAGACCATAATCAGTCGGGAGTGGAAGGACTTGTCTCAGGCCATTGTCCTACAGTGCTCTAATATATATATATATATATATATATATATATATATATATATATATATGTGTGTGTGTGTGTGTATACATACATATATATATATATATATATATATATATATATATATATATATATATACATATCCAAAAAATATAGCAGCTCTACTATTCAGTAACTTTCAAGGATAATTTTGCAAGAAATGCAAGGCTAAGATTTCGAGCTGTGAAAGTTATAAAACAACATAAAATAATAAAATAGTAAAATAATTAAACAAATCATGAATAGTTTATTTTACCATGCTATGCTGTAAGGTTTATTTTTTACTTATGCTAAATGTTCAGCATTCAGGATATCAATCTGAGTGTAAATACATCTATACAAACACACACACACACACACACACACACATATATATATATATATATATATATATATATATATATATATATATATATATATATATATATATATATATGTATAAATACATATATAGCATATCTATATAGAAACACATTTCATATATTATATAAATTATATATATATATATATTGTACATATATAATATGTATAAATACTTATACAGTACATTATTATACAGTACACACACATAAGTATATATTTGTATATATGAATGTATGCATGTATAAATACATATAGAGTACATATACATGCAAACATGATTCTACACACACACACCCATATATATATATATATATATATATATATATATTATATATAAAAAATATAGATATATATATATGTATATATATATTGTATATATATATGTATACATATATATATATTTATATCATATATGTATATATATATATATATATATATATATATATTGCATACATGAAAAGTAAAAAAAAAATATGGAAATAAAATAACTTAGAAGAAAGATATATTTCCTCTTTCTAAACTACAGTAATATGTTGCCTTTCCAGATTGGTACTATTTCTTTTTCATTGTAAAATTATATGCACTCTAGTTAGCAATGTGGTTTTTGCTTAAAAAAATATCTGGTAAGAAACTTTATCTTGCATTCATAAAGAGATTTAGATTTTCTCCAATATAATATGAGAGATAACCGCGATACTATTATGGAAATATGTCTGAACACCCCCCCCCCAAAAAAAAAGAAAAAAAAAACTAGATTTGCATACAAACAGGAACTGAAACATCTAATCTCTTTTTGGGTACAAAGAGTCTCGTACTAAGTTATTTGTAAGAATAAAAAAATACGTAGAAAGAAGATTGCTTCAAGAATAATAATCCCGATGGCCCTCAGAAATAATTGCAATGCAAGATAACTTCTTGGCCCTTCTTTCTGGGCCTTTTTTCTGGTCCCTTTTCAAGTTATAATTGCAAATCACGCTTGAAAGAGCCGCTGACCTTCAGGAACTGGAGTGAGGATTGCATTCCCTTTTGTTCAATGGTCCTTCCTCAGTTTGCTTTTCCTGATGCTCTTTGGTCATAACTTCAAAAGCCCTCTTCAAAGGATCTGGGTCAGGCTAGTTTTTCATTTTACTCTTTAGGCTTTTCTCAAAAGGCCTCTCAATCGAGGTCACAGTTGACGTTGGCATGTGTGTATGAATGTATGCATGCCTTGTGCTGCACGTGTTTGTATCTGAGTGAGTGTGAACTTGTGTCCCTAATTGTGTGAAATAATTCTTTGTCAATTGTATTTATATATTATGATAAAAAATACTGCAAAATAGAGTAACTCATCTTTTCGCAGATATGGCGAGGTCTAATAATTTCGACACCATTCATGAATCCAAGAGTGTTTCATAGTGACATTTAGCATTCAAATTTCGCAGATTTTTGAATTTGTAAAACCACATCACAGTCGACAGCTAGTACTCTTATGACCATAAAAAAGCAGAGTGAACAGATCTTCTCGGGCAAAATTTCATAGGTACTAATTCGGGAAAAAATATGCTATACATTTAATTCAAATGAATTTATTCTTGACCAATTTCGGCTAACAATAAGAGTTGGAAAACTTTAATTTTTATTATAAGTACTTATCAGTATACTGTACATACTGTATATATATATATATATATATATATATATATATATATATATTATATATATATATATGCACGTTTATATGTGTAAAGGTCTTTCACGGTGATCAAAGAAACCTGTCTTAGAATCCACAGTAATGATATAGAGATGGAGTGTTATGGTATAATTCAGGCAAAAAAAATATATGCATTTATATACGTATGCACATGTGTGTATGATCCTGATTAAAACCGTAATACAGGCATTATTTGCTTTTTATTAATTACATTCCCAGCTACTGATTATTGTTGACAATCTCGCAAAACTGACGGGCTGAATGTTCCAATTGTCCTGTGAAGCAAAATGGAATACTAAACAACCAAAGAATATTAAAATAGCAAGTATCTTTATGAATGGATTGATGTGAGACGCATGAGAAAGGAAAGTGGATGCAAGTGTGAAGATGGGGCACCAGAAAATCAGTTGCAGGTAGTGAAAGACTTATAATGTGTTTTCAATATGAGAAAGTTAAAAATGATGTGATTAAGGATAACATTATGAGGGTAAATTAAACCAGATGGAACAATGAATGTTAAATAATGAAGATCAAAAGAAAACAGAAGAAGCTATAGGTATAGATCGAAAGAAAACAGAAGCTATAGGTATATCGGAAATGTATATGTATATACATATATGTATATACATATATATATATATATATATATATATATAGAGAGAGAGAGAGAGAGAGAGAGAGAGAGAGAGAGAGAGAGAGAGAGAGAGAGAGAGAGAGAGAGAGAGAGAGAGGTCTTTTTAAGTATTTTTGCTTATAATTCAGTATGGACGAAAAGTTTTAGCCTTTCACGATGCCTTTGATAATTCGTGTAGCTTTACACAAGTAACTTAACTGTAGCTAGCACCTTGAAGAGGCTTATGCACCGAGCCGTCCCCAACCTTTCTTCGACTGACCGCTCTTTGTTTCTAGACTCATTCAGAGAATTCAATACCAAGGAGATTTCTTCATGAAAACTCTCGGAACAAATTGTTATCCCAAGAAAGGGTAAAATTCATTTGCTATGGAAAGAGCGTCCCAGGCAACACTTAACCCTGACCCAAATATTTTTCAACGCTTAATGATTTGTTTATAGACAATATTCCTGATAATTATCTCAATTTTACCTTGTTATGTCATTGTGATAATGTAGAATTTTTTTTTAAAGAATCAGAGCCAGTTAATCATATAGACTGATTCACAATATCATCTGTGAAGTTATTATAATTGTAATATGCACAAGCTAGCGTGCAATGTTATACCCCTGAAAGACTATCTTCTTTTAACAGCAAGTCTCTAGGTTTAGGTTCTATTCTAATATCCATTTTTTTCATTATCATTTCTCTTTGCATTTTCTTCCACATAAAGCTTTTTTTTCTCCGAAAACTTCCAATTGAGGTTCACCCTTACATTTTCCTTATCTGACTTTGTTCTTGACTACCTTATCCATAATTTTATTTTTACATGTATATGACTTGCGTTTCTGTTATTTAACTGCCCCTTCTTGACTTTCCTTCTTTCCTTTACTTTTTTTTTCACGTTCCATCACTTACCGCTTTCAAAATCTCTCCTTACTTTCCTAATGTAAAAAACAATCGATGTAAGTTGCACATTCCTCATCCATTCCTTCCACCTCCTCGTTTTTACTCTTAGTTCTTAATTAATTTCTCTTTTCTATTTGTGCAATTCTCAATTTCTTTACTTACTTTTCCTCTAATTTACGTCTTTATGACAACGTTTCACCTCTTCCTCTCCAACAAATACTTGTATTTTCATCTTCCTTTTGCTTCAACCAAATAAAAATCAGATATATCTCCATCTATGCACCCGCTACCCATGTCCCAACATTATATCTATTAATTTAATCGGCCATCTGTTCGGTGCTAACATATGACCTAACATACTCTTTCATTATTATTTCTTTCCCGAGTATATTAATGAATTTCAAACGATCATGTCCCTTTCCTATAACTTTCCAGCAATACTCTTAATTCTTCTTTTCCTTCAGTGACTCTACATATATACTTATCAAATACAGTAGGCCATCTCTGTCCGACACCTTAGCATGTAAGTTTCTACTAATCCTACTGTACTTGTTCCTCAAATCCAGCAACGCACATATTCACTATAAAAACCACTCTCTCTCTCTCTCTCTCTCTCTCTCTCTCTCTCTCTCTCTCTCTCTCTCTCTCTCTCTCTCTCTCTCTCTATCCATTATACCTCTAAAGCTATATATACCCATGAAGGTATGTCTTAATCACAATCTAATATGCATCTTGAACATCCCAAATCTTTCAAGAGTAAACAGGCTAATCACAGGGTATCACCTCGACCTAGATTTGAGCCTAATTGTTTCCTTTCTTATCTAAAAATTTCATTGGTGCAGTTTTTAACAACTGACTGATTATTATTATTATTATTATTATTATTATTATTATTATTATTAGCTATGCTACAACACTAATTGGAAGAGCAAGATGTTATACGCCTAAGGACTTAAACAAGAAAATAGCCCAGTGAGAAAAGGAAATAAGGAAATAGATAAAACAGTGTACCTGAGTGTACCCCCAATCATCAGAACTCTAACCCAAGACAGTGGAAGACCATGGTACAGAGGCTAATGGCGCTGTCCAAGACTAGAGAACAATGGTTTGATTTTGGAGTGTCCTTCTAGAAGAGCTACTTATAGCTAAAAATTCTCTTCTGCCGTTACAAGTGGCAAGTAGCCACTGAACAATTACAGTGCGTAATTAACCCCTGAGTGAAGAAGAATTTTGCCGTTACCTTAGTCGCTTAGTGTTGTCAGTTGTTAAAGGAGAGAGGGGAATGTGCAAAGACTAGGACACACTATTCGGTGTATGTGTAGGCAAAAGAAAAATGAGCCGTAACCAGACAGGGATTCAACGTAACACAATCTAGACAGTATAAGCACGATAGATTATTATAATATCTTCTGATATTAATACGAAGATAATAACAATTATGATTGTAAAAACTGCAAGAACCCAAATGATACTTCGTGAAGAATTTTTTTTCCTGATTTTGTATGTGATAATTCTTGAAGAATGAAACTATTGAGAATGTTTTGTACAAGACAAGGATTGCATGCTTCCCTATCATCATCATACAAAAAAGGAAATTCTACAACAGTATTTTCTACTCTGTAAAAGAGTAATTGATACAGGAGAAAGATCAAGGTCATCAAAGCCACAGATTGTTCCGCTAGGGTCATAGCCATCACTCAAGGACACCATAGGCGGCTATTTGCCAGCTCCCGGCGTAGATTGAGTGTATCGTCATCACCGCATTTCCCGTATCCTTGACAAAGCTTTTCATGGAACATCGTGAATCAAAGTCTATAATGTATGTAGATTTGTCTGATGAGGTACGATAGCTATGTCGTTGGGCGTGAGGGGATAACATGCGATAACCAAGAATAGCATTTGCAAGGTTGAAGGATATCATATTTCTTCCTTGACCTCGTTTGGTGACAGAAAAACTCCAAAAGGGTGCGAAAGAATGACAATCATTCCATTCTTCCATCAAGAAGAAAAAGGCATTGCACATCGAATAGTTAATCTCTCTCTCTCTCTCTCTCTCTCTCTCTCTCTCTCTCTCTCTCTCTCTCTCTCTCTCTCTCTTTCCATAATAATAAAAGAGGTTTAATACTTTTTTATCACATGATTTCACATTATTTTCAAATTTACTCAATGCGCAGTGTATTATGACTCTTTGATAACATGCACTGTACGTTTACAGATTTGGGCTTGTATATTTGCATAACAGGTAAATTGGCATATATGTACGCTCACAAATAAAATATCTCCATTAACACTTAAGAAGCAGTTGTCCTGAATGGATAAAAAAGATACCAAAATGGTCACTTTTACATTCATACAGCATGCTGGACAGTGGAGAATTCACTTGTTACACGCCACGAAGGATATGATTTGTCCATGATGTGTGTAAACCTACCGTAACCAAAGCCGCAGGACGTTAAATACCAAACTCAAATTACCATTCGCCTCTTCCATGCAGGTACACTCACGATTAAATAATATTGAATCTTTCACACCATCTAATCAACTTGTTCTGGGTCTTACTCTCTTCATAATTATTTCCTTACATTTCTGAACTAATCTTTGCCTCCCAAGATCTACAGTAGTGTCTTCATCTCTATTCACATGGCAAAACAATTTCAAAATACTCAGATGAATCGTATCACCTTCTAAACTAACTATTAATCTGAATAGTACTTAGCTTCTTTATTTTACTTACATAATGAGTAGTTGATAATAGTGTACCTTCATACATTCCAAAAAATTACTTCCATACATACATACATACATATATAAATATATATATATATATATATATATATATATATATATATATATATATATATATATTTATGTGTGTGTTTGTGTGCATGTGTGTGCTTGTGTGTGTTAGAATTTAGGGGAAAAAGACTGCCTTTGTGAGTAATTTATTCTCAGGGTAAAGAGAAAAGGATTTTAATGATTATTGGCCTAGTATCCTAAAGCATAAAGTATCTCAGGAAAGAGTCGTGATAAATTTCCATAAACACAGACACACACCTATGAGTGTATGTTCCAACATTAACCACTAACACGGTGTTGTTTCCAAGAAAAACCACATAATTCCCCGTCCCTTTCATCCAGGTTCTGATTCATTCATGAACCTCCTTTTCGGTTAAACTTTCAAAACATTATCTATTTCATACGCCTACCCAGATGGCTCTTTAGCAAAACACTGATATACCATGCATACACAAGACATTACACCATTCTGATATCAAGGCATTTCTTTTCCAGGACATCTTTCACACCATCAAATCAATTCTTTACAAGGTTTATTTTCCTAATATCTCTTGGAACTTTTGATTTATACTTTTTTCAATAAACTAATGAAATCTTAATTTTTCCAAATGATCTAGCTTCCTCAAAATCCTTTGATCCAGCCTAACAAATATGCAAAACATTAAACCTCTTCTATGTGCCTACAAATTTCAATGGCATCAATTCTTGCACGATATGGAATAAACGAAATTGTTTATTTCAATAGTTTCAATCTTTTTCCCTTTCATTTACATTCATTATATACTTTTCACAATAATATATGAGAG
>NC_090725.1:129848393-129850893 GCF_036898095.1 Palaemon carinicauda | reverse complement strand
CCAATAGGCCACCACCAAAACAACTGCAGAGATTTGGGAACTCTACATTTTCTTTGAGAGGAGGATTGTATTTGGATGTAACACTTTCGCATGCAGCTTACACAAATCCCTTTTTTACAACCTTAAACATGGCGCGACTCCAAAGAAATAAGAATAAGTCACTATCACATTCCCCATTCATCTAGTGAATCGTGGAGGAAATTATTTGCAGTAAACCTTCCACAACCATAGTCGCTTTAAGTACTCTCACAGAAGCTTAATCAGCATCTTGTCGAACAACCAACAATTACCTACCATTCCTATCTTCCCAACATACCGTAATGTATCACCTTGGATATTTCTGGCCACCCTTTTCCAACATGTCATTGCTCCATCTCTATTTAATCCTTTCCAGGGCTTCCTCTCCCTTTACATCTTGGTAATTATACTCATTTCACAAAATTATTGTCTCCTATTCTTTCTACATACCTCAACCACATCAAATTATTCTAATCCCTTTCCCATCAACATTATGCTTTTTTACCACATGTGTATTTCAGCATTTCTCTTCCTATGCGTTTTTCTCTCCCACATACACAATGTATACAATTCCTATATGACTTTGAAAATGTTGTCAGAATAGGAAATGGTTCTCAGGACTGTTTTTTTCCAAACTTTTGCAGTTTCAAAATCATTTCTCTCATTCACATGCAACATCTACAGTTAATTTCCACGGAAGATTTGGTCAAAAACTCTTTCCACAAACCAACCTTGCCTTCCACAGATATTCCAAGTTTCTTTCCAATCGTAGGCATTCACCCGAAAGATATTGTTTCAACCGCTATGTTACTCACCTCTTCTCTTTCCTTCCTCAGTTGTTATGTTATTCACCTATCACTCCCATTATAATCATCCATTATACTAGTTCCAAAATAACTATTCATATTAACCTCTTTCATTCTTCCACTAACCTTACCAACATTCATTGCTCAATCTCCCTATTTTCCAATTGCCCCTATAACATCACTCATGGAAACAATTCCTCTCAATTCGCAGATCCTGAAAACCCTTTTAAATTCCTTGACTAAGTCTGCTATTTTCTTCGGAATTTCGAATCAGTATTGCATCACCTACGAACACCGGCCATTCCCCACCTCATTCAGAATTCCTTTTCTTTCATAACATAATACTGTACATGTCTATTTTTTTTTTCTTTGGCTTCTTGCATCCTTTCAATTACAAATATAACACAACAGCCGCATAGATGAATGCACCATAGTTTCAGATAGGAATCCCCTTATTCATCAGTATTCATATTACCTCTATTCATTCTATCGTTAGCTTTTCCTAGATCTATACATGCCATGTAAACCTATTACTAGTTACTCAAACTGTGTCATGTATCGATCCTAGGGCAAATCCTCTTTCTTGTTTAAATACACACTGTTCTTACCCTTTTCATTTTATGCCATGTATCTTCTTACTTTTTCTCCTTGGTTTACTAAGATATGTTATGCCCTCATAATATTCACTATCCCCTACAAAACACTTACCTCTACATACTGAATTAACTAATTATCTCTCATACATTCAATATCTTTCCATCCTCCATGCATACCTAACAAAACCTTGTTAGTCAATTAACAATATATCATGATCATACTGCAATATTTTGTGACCAATCCGAAACTTACACCAACCCCTTCTACGCTTGTGCAATTTATTTTAGTATATCTTTTATTTTCAAGTGTCAACAGATTCTTAAGTACTACTCCACCAACCCAGAAATGCAACGACTTATAACAGCATCTCTTCATCTGTATATCATATTCCAATATCAGATAATTAATCTTTTCTTCTATATTTTCTTTCATATATTACGACTTATACTTCCTAAAGTTCGAGTTCACTTTCTCTACTACTTGCCTTCCTTTTTACTCTTATTTTTTCTATACTTCCTAAAGTTCGAGTTCACTTTCTCTACTACTTGCCTTCCTTTTTACTCTTATTTTTTCTATACTCCCTAAAGTTCTAGTTCACTTTCTCTATTACTTGCCTTCTTTTTTACTCCAATTTTTTCTTTAATCTACCCATCCTCCCATATGCAAGAACATGATCTCTTCTGTCATGAATTGTTGTTGTTGAAGATTGCCTGGCCCTTTTGGCCACACGCGGGTTTTTGCAATGTTGTCATGAAATTACAACACGGGTAATATTTAGTGTTCTTTCCTAATCCTCTCATTTCCTCGCCGTGTGTCTTGATCTTTTGAATGCCTCTTCATACCTTCCTATACATACACACACCCCTCGTTGACCTCATAACTGCATTTTGGAATTTTAATACTTCACGTTTACTTATACTTTCCTGTCTTTAGTCCTTATCCACGTTTCATCCCTTATCTCTTTATATTCTTTCCTAAATTTCTTCTGGTAAAACTTGTTTCCTGATCAGGATTAAAGGCACATTTTCCCCCATTTCTCTAGAAATAAAAGATATCAATCATGAAATTTTCTTCACCCA
>NC_090725.1:129835893-129840893 GCF_036898095.1 Palaemon carinicauda | reverse complement strand
CAAAGAGCAAATGGAGTCTCCGCGGATGGACTAAAAGGTCTTTGAGGCATGCAAAATCCTTGTAACTCTCTCTCTCTCTCTCTCTCTCTCTCTCTCTCTCTCTCTCTCTCTCTCTCTCTCTCTCTCTCTCTCTCTCTCTCTCTCTCTCTCTAATATATATATATACATATACATATACACACACATATATATACTGTATATATATATATATATGTGTGTGTGTGTGTGTGTGTGTGTAATATACAACTACACCTCA
This sequence comes from Palaemon carinicauda, assembly GCF_036898095.1. Lineage (NCBI taxonomy): Eukaryota > Metazoa > Arthropoda > Malacostraca > Decapoda > Palaemonidae > Palaemon > Palaemon carinicauda. Next base: position 129,840,637 of record NC_090725.1, on the reverse strand, counting down.
TGCCATATGTGTTAGATAACTGTGAGAAAATAGCAATAATGCTTAATTACCCAGCAATATTCGTAAGTATCAGCCTACTTGATAAAAAATATAAAACACAGGACAACCGTTATATACCTTGACTAATCCGACTTGGCACATATTTAACGATAATTATGAATTAATATGAAGTATCACTTGATTTGCATATCCAGGGTCGATAACCATAGTTTTCTTGCTGAGGCAATATTTTAATTCCAAGGACATGAGACCGAAATTGAAAGAAATATATACACATATATATATATATATATATATATATATATGTACATATAAATATATATATATATATATATATATATATATATATATATATATACACACACTTTGCATAATTTACCCTTAAAGATGGTTATATTGAAGTTACAAGATTTCTGAAGATTCTGGTGTGCTATTCGCACACCCAATTTCCAGTCTACTGTTAGTAAAGGACAAGACCAATGTCTGGCAACCATATATATATATATATATATATATATATATATATATATATATATATATATAGGTAGCAGGTTGGCCTTGGCACCAGCTAACTGTTGAGATACTACAGCTAGAGAGTTATGAGGCCTTTTGACTGACCAGACAGTACTATATTGGATCCTTCTCTCTGGTTACGGTTCATTTTCCCTTTGCCTACACACACACACACACACTGAATAGTCTGGCCTATTTATTTCATATTCTCCACTGTCCTCATACACCTGACAACATTGAGATTAGCAAACAATTCTTCTAAATCCGAGGGGTTAACTACTGCACTGTAATTGTTCAGTGGCCACTTTCCTCTTGGTAGGGTAGAAGAGACTTTTTAGCTATGGTAAGCAGCTCTTCTAGGAAAAGGACACTCCAAAATAAAACCATTGTTCTCTAGTCTTGGGTAGTGCCATAGCCTCTGTACCATGGTCTTCCACTCTCTTGGATTAGAGTTCTCTTGCTTGAGGGTACATCGGGCACACTATTCTATCTTATTTCTCTTCCTCTTGTTTGGTTGAAGGTTTTATAGTTTATATAGGAGATATTTAATTTAATGTTACTCTTCTTGAAATATTTTATTTTTCCATAAGTTTCCTTTCCTCTCTGGGCTATTTTCCCTGTTAGAGCCCCTGGGCTTATAGCATCCTGCTTTACCAAATAGAGTTGTAGCCTAGAAAGTAATAATATATATATATATATATATATATATATATATATATATATATATATATATATATATATATCATTAACCATAACAAGTCGACTGCAGGACAAAGACTTCAGACATGTCCTTCCCCTCCCGTTTGTTTATGGTCTTTCAATGCCAATCTATACGCACAAATTTTCTTAGCTTGTCTATCCATCGATTGCTCTTTCTTCCCATGCTTCTTTTTGTAATCTCCGGGGACACATTTGGTTGTTATTAATGCTCATTTATTACCGGTCATTCTTATTATATGTCCGACTCATGTCCATTTCTATTATCAAATGCTGTTAGAGCATCCTATACTTTAGTTTTCTCTCGTATCCATGGTGCTCTTTTGCTGTTGTTTAGTATTATTAATATAATTATTCTTTCCATACCTTTATGAGTTATAACTGTCTTATGTTCGAAGGCTTTAATAACGCTCCGAGTTCTTTATGTATAAGTTAATACTGGTAGGACAATATGAATAAATACCTTTCTTTTTAGAAAAAAATGGCATCTTAATTTTCATATCTCATTTTGTTTACCAAATTCTCCCCAACTTATGCTCATCCTTCTTTCAATTTCGGTCTCATGTCCTTGGAATTAAAATATTCGCTCAACACGAAAACTATGGTTATCGACCCTGGATATGCAAATCAAGTGATACTTCATATTAATTCATAATTATCGTTAAATATGTGCCAAGTCGGATTAGTCAAGGTATATAACGGTTGTCATGTTTTATATTGTTTAGCAAGTAGGCTGATACTTATGAACATTGCCGGGCAATTATGCATTATTGCCATTTTCTCACAGTTATCTAACACATACGGCATGAGGTGTAGGTGCATATTACACACACACACACATCTATATATATATATGTATATATATATATATATATATGTATGTATATATATGTATGTATATATACATATATATAAATATATATATATATATATATATATATATATATATATATATATATATATATATATAAAGAGAGAGAGAGAGAGAGAGAGAGAGAGAGAGAGAGAGAGAGAGAGAGAGAGAGAGAGAGAGAGAGAGAGAGAGAGAGATTGTATTTCAAGAAAAGTCATGTTATATTTTGTGTTATAACTTATTTTCATTTGTTAAAGAATTTTTTCCAGTACTATGACCTATATCCCCTGAAGAACATCAAGATTTCAAAGCAATGCTATTTCAATATGTAAAGCAATTCAATAGCGGGTTCAAACATGCAAGTCTACATTTTGAAACAATGAAAAAAATACGTATACAGACGTACCCATTAAAACTGTAATGGAAAATTGTTATCTGGCGACTGATCTATATCTGGTAAGGCCCTGTTAAATTCTTTTTCTTCTATTATGGAATATATGCAAGTTCTGACATGCAATCTTTTACAAAAGCAATATAATGGAAGGCACATGAAAATGAGGTGACATGTAAACATAACTGACCTTCTATCACCAATACAAAGAATAACGTCGTAGGCCAAAGTTATATTAAAAAAATTCAAGTAGTATTTCTGAGACGAAACTAAATTAAACCCCGTGTTAAGTTACACCAGCGAGTTAGTTGATAAACTTCGTAAGAGGCTTTACTAAAACCCAAGTCAGAGGAAGCAGCAGAACGCACGGGACCCAACCCTCCCAATCACTTTGAATAACGTAAGAGAAGTGCATTACTTCCCTGGCCTGGCAAGGCAACAGATGTCACACACATGCCACTCCTGGCTAACTGTTTTGTTCGCAGCGAAAGGTGCTTTATCTCATTTCCTTAACAGCAAAGGCTATATATTAAGTTTTTCAATCATGGTGCTAGTAACAACTCTAGGTGTACAAGCAGCAGTGTTTTCCTGACAATTAAATGTTGAAAAATTTCTTATATGATTGTTTCAAACTTCGGAGTGTTCATTCTCCGGGACTGGCCAAACCACTCTAAATTGTTTAAAATACGCCAGGATGTATAGCGTACAGTGTGGTAGAGTTTTATTTCATTACCCTTACGATGCATAATCTAGCAATGAACATAAGCCCATTTTTTAGCTAAGAGAAAAAAAAAAAAAAAAAAAAAACAGTGAACGAGACTAATTGCCTACTTCGCATAGCGGATCTTCTTCTACAGCTTTAATATAATCTGATAAAATCTAACAAATGCAGACAGTCCTCCGTACAGTAAATGAATGTTGTTGGGAATGGACAATAAACTGCAAAATCGGTTTTGACAAATGCATTAACAAGCTTTAACATCAAAATAGACAATTTTACGAGCTGGGAAATGATGTTACAATAAAATCAATATCACAAGACAGAAGATATGCAAATTAACCTTACAAATTTAACATTTCGGTTTGTATTTGAAGTAGTCTGGCAACATATCTTAACATATTATATAAGTAGAGTTTCAAATTACCTTTGGCATAATACATGAAAATTATTATAACATCTTTAAAGTATTATATAAGCATCCTGGAATTTTTTTTTTTTTTTTTTTTTTTTTTTTTTTTTTTTTTTTATCCAGATACTTTATATCAGGTCGCGTAATAGCAACCCGTCGAGTATGTCCGGGAGAGCCCATTAGGGAGCTGATTACAACCTTGGTCATATTATCTTGGTTCTTGAAGTACTTATTCTCTCTCCTTTCATAACCCCTATGGGCAAGGTCTTGCTGACCCCACTGTACCCTTGGGTAAGTATTATGATCATCTGTTGCTGTCATAACTAACCCTTACATGAAGGAAGAGTCCAGACCCTGGGAAGAAGAAGAACTTGCGACTGCATAACTTAACATAATGAGTGCAAATTTTCCAAAGATTACCCGACCTGTTCTTGCTGTAAGGGATACTCGGCCATGATGGGATTATACTTCTTTACGAGTGATTATTTTCTATAAGAAGGTCAAGTCGTCTCCAAACTACCAAAAACGACAATATATGGATGGCGACATTGCTATGCAGTAAGGATTTCAACCTGCACCTCCCCCTTTAGAAGGGCTGGCATTGTTCAACTTCGGTGATTGAATAATCAGTGGTAGCCTACAAAAACATTACTTTGGGAATAATTTACAAGTAATGCAAAATATACAATAATATGTGCATCATATATATATATATATATATATATATATATATATATATATATATATATATATATATATATATATACACAAGCACAAGCACACATATACATATATATATATATATATATATATATATATATATATATATATATATATATATTTTCTTTAAAAAAGCCCACAAAAGAAGCAAAGGTAATAGAAATAAAACACTATATTTCGAACAATACACATTGGCCCTCGTCAAGGTGTACAGTAAAAATGAGAAAAGGAGTGGACAGTGACAGTTTATATAAGAAAACAAAAGGGTGTTTCCAATTGTCACTGTCCACTCCTTTTCTCACTTTTACTGTACACCTTGACGAGGGCCAATGTGTATTGTTCGAAATATAGTGCTTTATTTCTATTTCCTTTGTTTCTTTTGTGAGCCTTTCTGAAGAAACATGTTAAACTGTTCGATTA
>NC_090725.1:129815893-129833393 GCF_036898095.1 Palaemon carinicauda | reverse complement strand
TGTCCGTTAGCCACTGGAAGAATATCATTCATCATCATATCCTCTTACGACTATTGACGCAAAGGGCCTTGGTTAGATTTCGCCAGTCATCTCTATCTTGAGCTTTTAATTCAAAACTTCTCCATTCATCATCTACTCCGCGCTTCATAGTCCTCAGCCATGTAGCCTGGGTCTACATGTAGATAATTCTTATTATGAAATGAATTTAAATTTGACTAAGTGAATATCACATGCACTGTTTCAATGATATGAATTTCCAAATTTGTCAGGTCATTCTCCTGAAATTTCTGGTTTTTAAGGGCACTGACTACATTGTGCCTTATCGGCAAGCAAACCTGCTGAAAACCGGCATCAAGCCTTCTCATGTGAATGAAAGTGACTGAATTTTGAAAATTGGTCAACACTATATTTCAGAGATAAAAGTATGAATATCTAGAATTCTTATGTGGTTCGCACGATAATGGAGATTAAAGTAGAGAATATGAAAGTGAGAGGAATAAAGGGATGCATCCCAACCTGACCTTACCTGCCGTAACTTAAAGGAACAGGGGTCTAACCATTCTAATATTTGGATTAAGTCTTTTACCTTTATATTAATTTGATATAATTCAGAAGCTGTAGATATAGGCTACCAAAAGGATTATAGAATTGACAGATGAATGTTGAGGGAAAATTAATTGAGGAATTCTGACATAGGTGTTCAAAATAAAGAACAGTTTTTTCGGATGTGATGAATAAATAACATATAGATGGAAGAATGACCGGCAGTGGATAAAACTGGATCTGATACCGAGACTTGAGTTTTTTTTTTTTTTTTTTTTTTTTTTTTTTTTTTTTTTTTTTTTGGTGAAGGGCCGTAATAAGTCAGAGAAATGAAATTCAATATAGGTTTGAGAAAAATGAGTCCTGAATGAAATATGGAATGGTTGATCTTTGCGGATCATACAATAGGCTATCAACACGGGATAGTGACGAAAAAAAAAAACAGCAATAGAAAGTTGAGAGTTCAGTGAGCAGAATTGAGCGGATTCTGGTGTATGAAACCTGGATGACAGAACAAGGAATGTTAATATAATGGATTAAGAAAGAAAGAAGTTGATCGTATAAATCATCGGGAAGAATTACAACCGACGATGGATGGAATATGAGAAGACGTGATCACGTGATAAAAAAAAAAAAAAAAAAAAAAAAAGAGCGAGCGTACAAACATTGATATGAGACTTGAAGTGGGTTTGGAAGCCAAGGTGGGAGTGTTTGAATGCACTTAGAGCAAACTTGGTGAGGAGTCAATGTTGAACAAAGAAAAACTATTGAAGTTAGCGAGATGTAGTCTGTTTTGTACAATATGTTGTATAACTATGCCTGGTAAATATTCAAATTATTATAATATAAGAGACAGTTTTTCTTTGTAAATTAAAATCCATATAAACCTTTGAGAGAACACTATCCTAAAAGCATAAGACGTGAAACTATATTTTGTGTTATAAACTACATGGAATTAAACTACCAATAATCAAGGGAAAATATTTTTCCTTATATTTCCTTTGATTGAGAACAAGGGTGTTTTGGAAAATTTAGGCAAAGTACATTGACACAAAATATTCTCAGTAGCCACTGATCTCATATTTATGATGATTTTCAATCGAAAAATTAAAGTAGACTACAATGTTATCTACACAGTAACCTAAATTCGACACTTTCTACACAAATAAAGAAAACATTATTTTCATATTGCAATGATGTAACGAAATAGCGTGACTAAAATTTCCAAAAAAAAAAAAAAAAAAAAAAAAAGATTATCCAAATAGATCGATGTCGGTATTGAACAAAATTTAATCAAACGTTCGAAATTCCAAGAAAAAATTCTAATCATTATATGCTTAAAACTTGTATTAGAACAAAACATTTGTATGTAAACACTATATCTAGTATGATGAACAAAATAAGATAAATCCAAACTGGAATATAATATAACAATTTGCATTCACGGAGAAACCAAAGCTTCTTCACGAGACGTTGGTCTATTTGCATCTCAAGTTCAAGGTTATCCTGCTGTTCCTAACCACAACTGTTTTAAGATAACCACAAACTGAGAGAGAGATAGAACCAGTTTTATATTTCCTCATGTTCACGTGAGACCTATGGTTCCCATGATGTGTATTCAACGCTGGACGCACTTAAGATATCTGCGGCACTTCGACACCAATGTCGCATAGCAAGACGCAAGACTCACTTGTCACTGCAATTCCCAAAATGCTATGGCACACTTCGGGTCCTTTCGGTACTTTGTTTTTCACTTATGCCGGTATGCGATCCTACGTCTTAGTTTACTGGCGTTGTCGCGGGGACATCCAACAACGTACAAGATAAACATTTTCCTGGTGTAACATTGCATCAAGAAAACTGTCAGATACTTAGTAAGATTACCTGAAGAGCTTTCTGTAATGGAAGGCATTCTTCAGGATCATCAATGAAGCTTCCTAATCTAGTCATGATAAGAAAACCTTTCAGAAGCGAGAAATTAAATGATAACGAAATGATAACGTCTTTGAAAAAATCAAGTTGTGATAAATAAATTGTACTTGACTGCGATTATTATGCACTTGAGAATTTAAGCCAGCTGTATATATATGAAAAGCTGTCCATTTAATATAACCACACAGACACTATATTATATACACACATATGTAAATATATATGTATATATATATATATATATATATATATATATGTATATATATATATATATATATATATATATATATATATATATATATATATATATATATATATATGTATATATACAGTACATAAAAATAAATGCAGACTAATATTTTATAGGTGGTGTGTGCATATGTGAGCAAATGAAGGAAGAACGGAAGCAGTTGATTCATGCAGGTATTTGGTTAGAAATAAATACAATATATGATAGTCAGAAGAGAGAAAAAGAGATTCACAGAGTTATGGAAGTAAAAATGCCAGTAGGGTGTGTGCAAAATATTGGGAAGAAAAGAAAATTGCATATGGATGCCACGGCGATATGAAGAAACTTACACAAAACATCTTTCACGGCAGTGAAGTGTAGATGTTGAATACAAATGAAAAATAAATTGAAGCTATTTGTGAAGTATATTGAGTGTAAGACGAATTGAAAGGGTCATCAACTTGAGGTAGCCTACATAGAAAAATTTATAAAATGGCTATCTGTGGTGAAAGGATTGACCAGAGTATATTGAGATGTTTTGGACATGAGGAAAGAGCGTGTAAAGATACGTTGGTGAAAAGTTGAAAAACAGGACCTAACTGAGTAATTTTACTAAGAAAAAAACAAAACGGGTTGGTCATAGCTTGTAAAAGAGGAAGCAAGAGCTATCATATCCTACAAGTGGCAGATTTCATCCAAAGTAGAGGGTAATGACCCAGAATACGTTAAAGATTCTTACACCGATGATGAACCTCCTGTTTAAGTGTATGAAAAAAATAACGATGAGTAAGTTTTGTCTGTATGTATGTATATATGTGTGTGTATATATATATATATATATATATATATATATATATATGTATATATATATATATATATATATATATATATATATATATATATATATATATATATATATATATATATATATATATATCTTTAGGTCAAAGAATGTAAAATCGTTGTTAAGAAAAGCTGATACTGTACTTGAATTTCTACCAGACGATGTCTTCAAACAAATGGCCAAATGGCAGAGAAGGTTAGCTGAACCAGATACCATCGTCACATACGACTCTCGACTAAGGTCATCATCCTGTATGCACCCAGCCCGCACAGCCAAAAAATGACTGGACAATGTAGGAATTGCAACAGGAGATTAATGGCCCTCACACATCTACAAAAAACTTCAAGGAATAGTAACAATGCCCACCACTGATGCCTAGCAAGAGACAACACTGGCCTTGGCATGCAAAGTCCTTTTGACAAAGATGTTCCATAAAACAGTTACAGCAGTTCTTAGCGCATCTACCATGCCCCTCAAAGATCTCCTGCAAAGGGTAGATGAGGTTCACCTGACCCAGATATCAACTGAGCACACTCTACCACTCATAGTAGTGGCCAACACACATCCTCAACTTCTAAGTGGCGAAGAGACTGACATCGAGACAGATTCCCCCACCACTCCCGTAAACGTTCAAGGAAAAAAAAGCATTTTATCAAGCAGCTGCTACGCTAGAGAATATAGCCAGACAACCCAAAGGCTTTTTGTTTATGCCAATGGCAATTCGAGATTGAGGTTCGAAAGTACGAGCATGAATGCCCACAGTCAAAAAACATTCAGCAGCACTGCAGCAGTAGCCCAATTGGTTGGCTCATAAGGGGAAAAGAGCTTATCTATCGCAGTTTTTCTTTCAAGAAACAGAAAAGGCTTTCTACAAGTTTCTACATCAACAATGAGATGTCCGATACAGAATTCTTTGTCGATACAGGCGCATGAACATTGTTTGTCCCAGTCACCCTGAACAAAAGATTGAATCCAGCACCCAACCCCCTGCATGTGTCTACTGCCACAGTCTCTCGCTAAAGATATATGAAACTAGGAAATTGCAAGAAGCATTCGCGAGCAAACAATAAAGTTGGACATTCATCACTGCAGATGTCACCTTCACACTACTCGGAGAAGATTTCCTGAAGCCACACTACATGCTAGTAGTCATAATATTCATATAGCAACTCTATCAGAGATACATTCCTATAGCACCAATCACTCCAAAGGCAACAACAAGTCCCGCAGAGGGACCAGAAATCTCTTGTCTTTTTCAGGAATTTCCCATTCTGGTCCCCTCTTTTAGGAATTTCCTAACATATTCAAGGACGACATCCAGCATGACTTCACGCACTCCATAAAACACCACATCAAACATATTTTCACAGAGAGACTTCCAGTGCACGCACACTTCAGAATCTTGGCTCTAGGGAAACTAGCCCACACAAAACAATTATTCAAGGACATGGAACAGAAAGAACTCTGCCAGAAAGCCTCCAGCACGTGGGCATCTCCCCTCCACATAGTGTCTAAAGGAGGGAGCACATGGTGGCCCTGAGATGACTATATGCTACTTAACATTCAAACAGTACCAGACAGGTACCTAACATCACTGACATAACTAATGAAATCCCAGGAGCAAAAATATTTTCCAAAACTGATCTCCTGAAGGAGTATTATGAAGTCCCGGTAGCAAAAGAGGGCGTCGTAAAGACAGCAGTCATCACCCTTTTCAAGAAATACACTTAATTACAGCTGTTCCGGACTTCAAAACATAGATACCACCTATTAACGCATTATGGACAATATCCTTGGAGAATTATCCTGCTGTGTTGTTTACACTGAAAACATCCTGATTTTCAGTGCCAACAGCACGCCAATGAAATAAAAAAGTCCCTGAGAAGCTCAAAGAAAACACATTAATTGTCCGACAAGATAAGTGTGAATTGGTGAAAATATTTGATAGAGTTTGTCTATCAAATAAATCCCAATGTTAAACCCTCCCAACAAAGGTTCAAGCCATTCCTGATTCCTCAAGACCAGGAAACATTGAAGCACCGCAACGCAAGAGTTCACTGGCATGATCAATCACTTTCAATATTTTATACAAAAGCTATGAAGGCAAACCCAAAACATAATGCTGGTTTGGTAAGCAGGAAACAGCATTTCAAGTATGAAAGAAAAGCTCTTAATTTTGCAGCAACACTAATATTTCCTCTCTCCAATAGGTCCCTTGCACTGACCACAGTTGCAAGTATCACAGCAGGATGCAGATGATGGTGTTGACACTAGCCTTTGTCAGCGAGAAGTTATCTCAAGCAGAACAGAAATACTCCACCATTGACAAGCAAACCACCAATAGTCCCCTGTGTCATTTGGCATTTCAGTTATATGCTCCAGGGATGGCAGTTCGTGGTGGAAACAGACCATCAGCCCTTGATTCCCACCTTCACAAAAATGCAGATTAGTGATCAGTGTACCAACATTCACAATTATCGGGGGTCAGAGAGTACTCCATCCTTAGGTATCTGAAGAGCTCTTCCAACAATGTCACACATACTCTCTCCAGAAATGCAATTACCCCTACCCAAATTATAACATAATATTCAGAGATAGTGGCAAACCAGAAAGATGACGAGGACCTACAGCACCTCGGGCACTAAAGTTCCATCCTTTTGTGGAGGGATTTTGTCATAGAAGATGAAGAAACAAGCATTGTGGCTTATATTCACGCGACCTTGTTGGACCCCTACCCTCTCCCACCTTGGATATAGATAACTTTTCACCATCATCGGCTGGAATACAAGATGGCCTGAGGCTACACCTGTCGAACAGCAGATGGGGAAATTTGTGCAAAACCTCTAATCAATTGGTTCAGCAAATACAGTTTCCCAATACATAACTAGTGATACAGGGATAATTTCACGTCAGCCCTATGGAATTCCCTTGCTGACAACCTACGGACAAAATTAAACCATTTAACAGCATACATCGCAGAAGTCTAAAGCATAGTCAAACATTTCCATCGCTCCCTTAAAACTGCACTCACAGGAAAATGTCAGGATGAAAGGGTGAAAAGAGATTTACCGTAGACCCTACTAAGTCTGGGAAAAGAACCACACACAGCCTTCAAGGCTTTGATAACGGACGCATTCTCCAGCTAATATTTAGCAATACCCGCAGAAGTATTTCAGGATGCAAATGAACCCACCATACTCTCAAACATCCATAAAGTAATAGAAGAAATTCTTCCCGTAAGAAAAATATACATCTCAGCAAAGAAATCCTACATACCTGGAAAATTAGAACGTACCAAATATACATTCATCAAAATAGATTCACACCGAATCCCTGTCATCCGCAAATTCAGGACCTCATCGCATACTACAGCAAAAACAGAAGTGTTCTGAAATGTCAGTGGAAGGCAGAACTACCCAGGTATAAATAGACAGGTTTAAAACAGCATACATCCCAGAAGACTCTTCAGTTATCTGAATCCTTTTTCATTGGGGGTGGGGAGTATTGTGTTATGATTATGTTTATATTTTGTAGAATATGATTTGCATTAATCATATGTCAGGGAAATAATTGTTTCTGTGCTCTATAATAATTAAGTATGTTACCACCTCTCTTCAGTCTCGAGACTCCTTGCCGAGTCTCGTTTTCTGTTAGCTTCCTTGGCTTTACAAGAGCATATTTCATTAGCTTTCAGACTACGGGACCTTTAACCCCTCTCCAGCTGATCTGTGGTGGTAACTACATTTAGTTTATCTTACATACTTGAAGAGTGTTTGTGAAGTAATTATTTACTTTTGTTAAATATTCGTAAGTTTTTCTTATTTCATTTGTATGATTTGTACTGCTGTTATTTATTTGTAACGTGTTATTTGTGAAATTATATATATGTAACATTTCTTTTTATATTTAATTTACGTTCCTTAATATTCTGGTTTGATATAAAATGACTATGGGTATTTGTGTAATTTCTCCTCTCCTACTCCTAGACTAACTCATGGGAGATCGTTACATTTTGGGGGCCTGACCGGGATTACGAATTGCTGTTTTCAATAACTATTAGTTTTATTCGTAAAGTGTTTATCATGTTAACTTGACACACATGCCTGTATGTAGAATAAACTGCTTTTTCGGTATCATATATCAGGATAACGTTTTTCGTAATCTGTTGTTTATTTTTCAAATAAGTTTTTTAAACTAAATGTATTGTTAATTGTTAACTACTGCCATAATCTTCGGTTGAAGTTTGAGTGTAGCTTCCCTAAAGTGTTCGTCTGACTGCTAATCCCTTCGGTAGATTAAGTTCTCCGTCATTTATGCCGTGTTGGTGTCTTAACAATACCTTGCTCCCGATAGTATTGACGAGTTTAGAGTTAAAAGGGCACTTCGTGTAGTTCCTTGCTCCTTGTTTGACAGTTATTAGGGAAACGGCCAAGCTATCTTTTGTTGTAGCGACCTAAGCCACGTCACTATCGTTAAAGTAGTTGTTTAGTCTGGACTAGCGGTTTGTTCCCGTACAAACAATTAGTCTTCACATGACAACGCTTTCGAAGCGTCTGAAATTTGTTCTTATGAGCTTTTTCGTCTTTAATGCTTCATTCATACTCATACTCGCATATGCAAATTTTATTAAACGTACGTATCTAAATGTAATTTTCATCAGAATAATTTTCGATGTTGCCTATTAGTCTTAGTGATTTTCAGTGTCATTTATAAATTTTCACTGATATGTCTTCGACCAACTTTGATATGTTCAATTTCCTTTACTACTCATAACTATTGCTTGTATACCCTGGCAGTAGTTCGTGCTTTTGCACTTAACTCCTGAACTCCTGATATTTTGTATCGTTAAAGTAATAATCTCCGAAATGCCTTTTAATGTATCAGAATTTGTAGCAAACCCTGCTGGTGAACTTTTTCTGCTTTCTCAAGCTAAGAAGGTGGACTTGCTGTCCCTTGCTAGTCAGCTTAGTATTGAAGTGAGCCACACAGCGCTTAAAGGTCAAATTCTGGACTCTATTTTGGATTACTATATTGATGAGGATGTTTTTACTGAAGAACAGGTAATTAACTTGAGGTCAAAGCATAGTAAAGTAGATAAAGAATTAGAGCTAGCTAGAATACAGTTAAGATTAAGGGAAGTTAGCAAAGAGCAAGAGGATTATCTTTCTCGAAAGAGGTTAGAGGAAAAGCAGAAGCTTTTGGACTTGGAATTGCAATATAAGATTAAAGAGGCAGAGTTGAATAAGAGGTTGGAAGAGGAAAAGGCTAAAATAGCTGTAGAAAAGCACCGTAAAGAGTTTGATATTTCTAGTTCTCAGCCCATTAATTTTGACTTGTCTAGAGCAAGAAAGCTTGTGCCATTTTTTGATGAGAAAGACGTTGAAAGTTTTTCATAGCTTTTGAAGATATTGCTGCTAATCTAGAATGGCCTGCAGATCAGTGGCTGTGGTTAATTTAACCCCAATTACGTGGCAAAGCAATTCAAGTTGTATCAAATTCAATTGGTGAAGGTTACCAGGTTATAAAGCAGAATATTCTAGATGCTTATGCTATCACTAGCGAGGGTTATAGACAATTGTTTCGGAATGCTACTAAGACTACTTCTCAAATATTTACAGAATTTGCTAATCAAAAGCTTAGGTTATTTAAAAAATGGCTTGCAAGTGAAAAAGTCGCTACTTTCAATGAATTAGTTAATCTAGTAGTCTTGGAAGAATTCCATCGGAGATTACCACCACCTATTTCGATGTATTTAGCTGAGAGAGAGGTCAAAGATCTAATGAAAGCTGGAAATCTTGCTGATAACCATAGCTTAATTCATAAGAGTAAGCCTAAAATTCCTGCACAAAACCAGGTTGCAAAGTGGCCAGCCAGTCTAGTAAGGTATCCCAGTCAGTGGTTAAGAAAACTAGTTTGCATTGTGCTGTTGATCAGATAGATTATTTCAAAGAATTTGTTTGCCATGGCCTTCTCAATTCAAAGAAAGTATCTATACTAAGAGATACAGGGGCTGCTCAGTCCATAATACATAAGAGTCTTGTTCCTGATCTTAAATTTACTAATGAACATGTAATTGTTTCAGACTTTTCAAGTCGTAAAGTATTGCTGCTTGCTGAAGTAAATCTTGATTGCCCTTATGTTAATGAAACTGTAAAAGTTGCTGTCACTAACAATGAATTTCCTGTTAATGTAGATCTTGTCCTCGGTAATGATTTAGCGGGTAGTAAAGTAATGTGCAATTTGATAATTTATGATCCTGAGAGCAAATGTGATAAACAAGAGTCACAAGGTACTAAGCCTAAGGATTCAATTTGTGTAGTAACTCGCTCAAAGAAATCTACTGATGAGCAACCTAAGGAGGTACCTAATGTTTCTATTAATCATTCAAACTTACCTGATCTGTTAAACCTTTCTAAAGATAATTTTGTTAAATTACAGCAGGAAGACTGTAGTTTGAGTAATTTATATGAAAAGGCTGTTCAGAAATCAGATATTGACAAAGTTCCTTGCTACTAAATCGAGAAGGGAATACTGATGCGCTTGTTTCGACCTTCTAAATTGTCGGCGAAAGAATCTTGGGCAGACTGTGAGCAGGTTATAGTTCCATTTTCATTAAGAAGCAAGATTCTTGAAATTGCTCATTGTGCCGATTCTCATTTAGGGGTAAGTAAAACTTATCAGAGATTATCTTTTAATTTCTACTGGCCAGGAATGAAAAATGATGTAAAAAGCTTTGTACAGTGTTGTCATATCCGCCAGATAGCGGGAAAGCCCAACGAGGTGATACCACCTGCACCATTAAAAACTGTTGCCATTCCACATGAACCATTCAGTAAAGTTGTTATAGATTGTGTGGGTCCTTTGCCCCAAACCCGTAGAGGTAATCAGTATCTGCTGACTGTAATGTGTCCCACCACAAGATTTCCAATTGCCATTCCTTTACCTAATACAGCTGCCAAAAAGATTGTAGAAAGTCTAATTAAAGTGTTTACTGTCTTAGGTTTTCCCAAGGAATTACAATGTGATAGGGGAACAAATTTCAAAAGTGATGTTTTCCAATCTGTCTTGAAAGATCTGCATATTAAACAATCATTTTCTTCAGCTTATCATCCACAGTCGCAGGGTGTGTTGGAAAGGGCACATCAGACATTGAAAAGCCTTCTTGGAAAATATGCCTTGGAATCTGCAAGAGACTGGGATGAAACCCTGGATCTCTTGATGTTTGTGATACGCAGTGTTCCAAACGAATCCCTTGGAGTTTCTCCGTTTGAAATGCTTTTTGGTAGAAAAGCTAGAGATGTGCTAAGAGTTGTTAAAGAAAATTTAACTGGTGAGGTTGAAGTAGTCACTCCTGTAACAGTTTCTAAGTATTTGCAAAACATGAAAAACAAATTTAACAAAATTCATAAATTTGCCTTCAATAATCTTAAAGTTTCACAAGAGAAAATGAATGAAAATTATAACAAAAAAGCTAAGGTGCGAAAGTTTAAAGTTGGTGACAATGTTCTAGTATATTTTCCAATTCCGGGATCTCCATTAAAACATAAGTTCTCTGGACCATATAAGGTATCAAAAGTGATAAATAAACTTAATTATATTGTATCTACTCCTGACAGGAAGAAGTCTACCCAGCTAGTTTATGTCAACCTAATTAAACCTTACCATAAGATTTCCCCAGTGTTAGTTGGTAGCAGTGTGCAACCCTGTGAAGTAAGTGTGCAACCTTGTGGAGGAGGTACTGAAGACTACGATGAAAAAGATAGCCATTTAGACATGAATACTTCATGGACAGATTTTTCCAACTCTGATATTCTTGCATCCTTAGATAAGTATTTTGAACACGTGACTTGTGAGCAGAGAACACAATTACAGAGCCTGCTACGTAAATATGAAAGTGTGTGTTCAGATATTCCTGGTAAGTGTAATATTGTTTTACATGATATAAAGCTTCTCCCTAATACCTTTCCTATTCGACAACAGTACTATCGTATTGTGGGTGAAAAACTACAGTTAATGAAAAGTGAAGTTGGATATTTATTAAACAATGGATTAGCTTCCCCTAGTTGCTCACCTTGGGCTTCGCCTTGTATTTTAGTTGCCAAACCTAATGGGAAAGTAAGGATGTGCACAGATTATAGAAGAGTGAATAGTGTTACAGAGAAGGACTCTTACCCACTTCCTAGAATAAAAGATATCTTAGACAATATAGGAAATTGCAATTATTTAACTCAAATAGACCTCTTAAAGGGATACTATCAGATTCAGTTAACTGAAAATGCTAGAGAAATCAGTGCATTCATTACTCCTTTTGGCTTGTTTCAGCATAACGTTCTTCCCTTTGGCATGTGTAATGCACCTGCAACCTTCTAGCGTGTGATGAATGAGTTGATCAGAGATCTTGAAGATATTTATGCCTACTTGGACGACTTGGTTGTTGCAACAAGCAGCTGGGAAAAACATTTTGAAACATTGGAAAGATTGTTCCACAAACTTCACTCAAACAATCTGACCATTAATCTTTCGAAATCTTGTTTTGGCAATGGCAAAGTTAACTATTTAGTCATGTAATTGGTAGTGGTTCTGTTGTACCTAAAGATAGTAACATAAAAGCAGTCTTAGAATACCCAGTTCCATCTAACCGTAAGCAAGTACAGAGTTTCCTTGGGATGTCTGCTTATTACAGTAAATTTTGCAAAAATTTTGCTATTGTTGCAAAACCTCTCAATGAACTTACATCAGCTAAAGCAAATTTCATCTGGTCACCAGAATGCCAGAACTCTTTTAATCAGTTGAAACTAATGTTAACCTCTCATCCAATCCTAAAATGCCAAAATGTGTACAAGCCTTTTAATCTGCAGGTTGATGCTTGCAACACAGGTATTGGTGCTGTGCTTCTGCAGTCAAAGGATGAAGAGCCATCTGACGAATCCCCATTGCTTCCTGTTTCATACTTTTCCAGGAAGTTCTCCCCAACTCAGCAGCGTTGGTCTACTGTAGAGCAAGAGCTCTATGGTGTTGTAGCTGCACTTCTACATTTCGGCGTATATCTGCATGGAAATACTCCTGTGACAGTCTTAACAGACCACTTGCCACTGGCCTTCCTTGAAAGGCCAAGCTCCATAACAAGAATCTGCTCCGGTGGTCTTTCATTATCCAGGAATTCAACGTGAAAGTGAAGCATATTCCTGGAGCAGAAAATAAAGTAGCAGATACACTGTCTCGCGTTTAGGCATCTTCAAGCATCCCTCCCATCCATCATAAATGGATGATCATCGTGAAACCTCTCAGCCGCCTTTTAGCACGGGGGAGCTGTTACGATTATGTTTATATTTTGTAGAAAATGATTTGCATTAATCATATGTCCGTTGAATAATTGTTTCTGTGCTCTATAATCATTAAGTATGTTACCACCTCTCTTCAGTCTCGAGACTCCTTGCCGAGTCTCGTTTTCTGTTAACTTCCTTGGCTTTACAAGAGCATATGTCATTAGCTTTCAGACTACGGGACCTTTAACCCCTCTGCAGCTGATCTGAGGTGGTAACTACATTTAGTTTATTTTACATACTTGAAGAGTGTTTGTGAAGTAATTATTTACTTTTGTTAAATATTCGTAAGTTTTTCTTATTTCATTTGCATGATTTGTACTGCTGTTATTTATTTGTAACGTGTTATTTGTGAAATTATTTATATGTAGCATTTCTTTTTATATTTAATTTACGTTCCTTAATATTCTGGTTTGATATAAAATGACTATGGGTATTTGTGTAATGTCTCCTCTCCTACTCCTAGACTAACTCATGGGAGATCGTTACAATTGCAACAACCGCAACTTTATCTATAATCCAGAAACTTACATCTAATACTGTATAAAATATTGTAAGTTTTCAATTCAGATGATTCAAATGGTTTTGTTCCTGTATTGTAAAATATATTCCAAGCATTAAGCAGGAGTAGAGAAACTCATCTGGATTGTAATTGTGTACTTATTTAGATTGAAATATTCCTTTTTACATTTCCGCTCGCAAGGAGTGACTTTGTCAGATTTCTTCAAGGGCTGCACGATTGCAAGAGCTCGTGTATGGCCACTAAGACCTGGAAATCTTCAACAACAACAAGGGCTGCATTAGTTAAAGAGTCCATGTCTGGCTAGGAAGACAAGGTAATCTACAACAATGTCTGATTTCAGCGTAAATAAACTAGTTAATCCCACCCAGCGTTTCTGTCCAAAACATGACCAACAAAATCTTTGATATAGAAGGGAATGCCTATCTCACTAGTTAATCAGAGGCTTCTGATATCCTGACTCAAAACTATTTAATGCTAAGGTGCTTTCATTTAAGGTATCATCATTGCCTCCATGGAAATTGCCAGAGGTATCTTTTTGTAAATATTTTATTGGAGTCAAAAAGAATATGACTGACTTAAAAGCCAGGTCTCTTTTTACGGAACATGTTGCAAAACATATGGAATCGACTTTTATATATACTGATGACTCCAAATCTGATGCTGGCGTTGGATTTGGAGTATATATTAAGGCTTTTAATTGTAGAGGTGCACTTCCTCTCACAGCTTCCATACGGCATACTAACTGCTGTTGAAAAAATAGCATTGGAAGAGGGGGTTAATTTTATAATTTTTAGTGATGCAAGGAGTGTCTTTCAAGCTTTAGAAGTTTTTAATGGCTATTTATTATTGGACTGAGAGGTATAATAGTTCAATTTTGCTGGGTTCCGGCACACGTAGGTGTGTCTGGAAACGAGAAGGTAGATCTACTGGCAAAGAATGCTGCTGCTGAGTTGCGACCAAAAAGGTATCCCATTCCTTGTGATGATTGTTTACCCAACACTAAGAATTTGATTTCTAATAGTTGGCAACAGCATTGGGATGGTTTGGTTGAAAATAAGATGCAAGAGGTAACGATTGACATATCCCCCTGGAAGTATAAAATGGGGCCCCGAAAGTGGGACACTTCTCTTTGTTGTCTCCGCATTGGTCACACTCAGTTAACGCATGAATACATGCTTAATGGCCAACACCAGCCATATTGCAACGACTGTTTGGTACCCTTGACAGTGAGGCATTTGTTGACCGAATGCCCAAATTATAAGTAGTGAAAGAAATAGATATCTGTTTGAGGCTCGAGGTGAAGATAGCAGGTTCATCCTTGCCAAGATTCTTGGACATAAATGTCCTACAATGCTATCGGATATTTTCAGCTTTACTTCAGAAGCAGGTCTTCTGAAAGCTATCATTTATAATAAAGTTATCGGTGCCAATGACCTTAGATGTCAGGATGCCAGAAAACTTAAAATCAGTTAATTAATCTTTAAAAAGAACACCAATCATTTATATGTCAATTGCTATTAAATACAGATTTGCGTTATATAATTATAATTAAGAAAATAACAGTACGTGAAATGCTTATTATTTCTTTTTTATATAATTCTTAGATATTTTGACTTTAATCTACATGTGTGGTAAAGAATCAAATAACTGAACAAATTAAAGTACACCAATTAACTTTTATCTACTTCATCCTGACAATGCAATCTTACATTTAGTTTAGTGTGATTCAAGTATAGTTTTTTATATTTCCTACTAGTCATTTATTTGCTGGTTAAAATTTACCCAAATATAAATAAACGGAACGAAATTAGAAACTTAATTTGTTATGGCTTCAATAATTATATAATTACTCTTTGAGAAATGATCTAATAGGAGAAAAAAGAAACGATATATATAATTATATATATATACATTATATTATATATATATATATATATATATATATATATATATATATATATATATATATATATATACATACATACTGTATATCCTAGTCCACTGCACGACAAAGGCCTCGGACAAGTCCTTCCACTCGCGCATGCTAATGGTCTTTCTATGCATGTCTACACACACAAATTTTCATATCTCCTCAATCCATCGTCTTCTCTTCTATCACCTGCTTCTTTTGTAATTGCTAGGAACCCATTCTGCTATACTTAATGTTTATCTATTGTCTGTCATTCTCATTATAATGTCCTGCCCATGTCCATTTCCTTTTCTTGCATGTAAGAACATCCTCCACTTTGGTTTGCTCTCTTATCCATGTTGCTCTATTTCTGTCTCGTAGCGTTATTCCGATCATCATTCTTTCCATAGCTCTTTGAATTGTAACTAAGTTAGACACACACTCACACAAAATATTCATATATATATATATATATATATATATATATATATATATAACATATATAAAAATTATAAATAAATAAATATATATATCTATCTATCTATCTATATATATATATATATATATATATATATATATATATATATATAGAATATAAAGATATATAGAAATATATTACAAGCCCTCAAATTTTATTTATGTAATATGATCATCAATCGTAAAAGGCTTTGAGCACAGTATGTATCCCGTGTAAGGTTAGCGCCATCGTGCTATGCATCCCTAATAAGTATTTTATGGAGGACTATTTAAACATGTTGCTAGTCTCTGTAGCTTATGATCTCAGCGTAAATATATTTCATTTTCACATATAAAAAATGGATACATAACTAATACCGTAGAACATGTGGATCAACATCTATGACAGAGATGTTATTCGTGTTCTCACAGCCCCATCGAGGTATTGTTAAAGTAAGTAATTTTGCATTATTTTTTTTTTTTTTACAAATCTGTCACGACGAGTAGTTGATACAAGTTTATGATGTACAAGTCAATGATTTATTTATAAAAAAAAAAAAAAAAAAAAAAAACTGTGATTTCCTTTTCTTTGTCCTTTGGTTTGTTGCTAGTGTTAACATCTTCACACGCATGAAATTTATATATATGTATGTGTATATATATATATATATATATATATATATATATATATATATATATATATATATATATATATACATATATATAAATATATGTGTGTGTATGTGTGTGTGCATCTGTGTGTAACGTATGATAACCTTCTAATCGTAATAATATTGGAGGAAAAAACTGTAGGTTATACCATTCTATCCAAATTTCGAAAGAAAAATGACATTATGAACTTGCAGGCTATATAAATTAAAATTCTTTCCGACACCCAACTTTAGAATTAACGCAAGATGAGTAAAACTATCATATACAAATAATAAAATAAGCTTTTTCCCGTTGTACTGAATTTCATGAGAAAAAAAAGCATAGAAAGGTATTCTCTAGAAATCCTCCCAGATCACCCAAGTGTTTAAAAAGAACTAAACAAAAGAGAATAGTTGACCTTCACCTTCATGGCGTATGATAAGCCTCCCGGAATAAACAAAAAAGAAATTAACCCAATAAACGTTATCTTACAATGGTAATCATTCGGTGTAGTGTTGGCCTTTTCGAAGAATTTCTGTTTAAAAAAAAAACACTTAAAAAGCAAAAGGTCAAAAGACAGGGAACACTGAATGCCACCTTCAAAAGCATCATAAACCCAGTACTTCTCGGGATGCGAAGACGTCGTTAACGCAAGCTTTTTCGCAACAGGTTTCGTGGGTTAAGCAAGGAATTCTATGAAATCTCAAATTCCTTCGAAATCACAAACGATCCAGGACTCACATGGTTCAACGGTATGGCCCGATGTCCGGGAGTGTCCTGGAGTTTACGTCTGTGAAGACTCTGACGTCCTGCGTACAAGGTCCCGTTCATCACTTCATGGAATCTGGGGATTTTTGTTATCTTTCCGGTTTTGTTAGAGTCGTTAAGGGTCAAGATTAGATATAACATATTTGTTTTTTCTTGATTAATTCACATAAGTAAATTAAATATGATTACATTATTTAATTCCTGCGTAAATATACAGAATCTGCACATATATGATCAGATAATTGGAAAAGAAAAGATTTTCACTTATTATATATAGGATGAGTAATAGTGATTGCAATATTTTTCAAGTAAACACATGCAC
>NC_090725.1:129805893-129813393 GCF_036898095.1 Palaemon carinicauda | reverse complement strand
CCAATAATAATAAAAAAATATGTATAAAGTGACTAATACAAATAGACTAGACAAAATGTTGGACAAAATTGATCAACAAGGCAGAGACGACACACCATGAAAGGCTTGGTACCTTCGATGATAACCACTTCAACTAAAGCGAGGATTGTAACGGTGGTTTTGGAAATGAATCATCCCCAGAGAAAGATAAAGGAACATATAAAGAAAAGGCAACCCCTCGATAAATCAACAGGCATTTATAGCCCTTCTATTAAGCTCGCCAACACACTGTTAAAAAAAGAGGAAGAGAAAACCTAAAGAATAATGTGCCTGAGTGTACCCTCAAGCAAGAGAACTCTAACCCAAGACCATAATACAGAGACTATGGCTCTAAGCAAGAATAAACTGGTATGATTTTAGAGTGCCCTTTTAGAGAAGCTGCTTACCATAGTTTAAAGAGTCTCTTCTAGCCTTACCAAGAGAAAAGTAGTCACTTAACAATTAAGTGCAGCTTACTGTTGTCAGTTGAATGAGGAAAGATGAATGTGTAAAGAATATGCCACATTATATGGTGTATATGTTTGCATAGAGAAGTGAGCTGTAACCAGAGAGGGTTCCAATATATTATCTAGCTAGTCAAAGGATCCAATAACTCTCTAGCAGTAGTATCTCAATGGGTGGTTTGTGCCTTGGCTAACCTACTACTATTCCACATTACTATCACTGCTAATACATGAAGGAGGAAACGAATCAAGGTAATGAAGCATGGAAAGCATGAAAATTAATGTTCAAACACCAATTTTTAATACTAATCGCCTTAATGAAAATTGTGCCTTAGATGAAGAATAATAAGATTAGCACACATTAAAATACGAAAGTAGTTTAATGTTATCCTTAGGAATCAATTTTTACAGACAAAAATTCGCCAGAGTTCGTTTTGAAGATCACTGGTGATCAACCACAGAACACCAGATTGTCTTGCACACTTTCTCAACAACTTGGTTCTTGTATTATGACGCATTTAGACACCTAGTAACTAGAATTAAATGCGCATGTTTCCTTCAGGACTAATGATTTACTATTTTGCATCAGCATCACGTATCATGCAAATAATCACTAGTTTACGTAGCAGTTATAGAAATATGACAAATGTAAAAGCACACAAAATATACCATACAGAAAATTGTGTATGATTTAAATATCTGGGCTCAGATGGTTTGTTTTAAAATAAATTTCACCATATCAAGGTGTATGCCTAATTGACATGAAACACACGTTGCCAAGACTTTTTCCTTTTATCTCTCTTTGTGGGGGGCGGGGTTATCATGTTACTTTCCATTTTATTCTCTTTTAAATTCTCGAATTACTTCTCATTAAAATACTTCCAGTAGAACATTTCCTCCAACCCCTTTAATTTCTCTATCCTCTAATCTACTTCTTTTTCATTTCCTTTTATATTTTTTTCTTCTGGAGCAAAGGCGGTCTATCGAATGAAGTCGTACCCATCGAAATGACATCAAAGACCAAGGCGAGAGCTCACGTTTATCAACATTCCTGTGCGTGACTTCCATGGGTATTATCCCACTGCAATGTTCATCTCTCATTCCAGTCATTCTAGTTTCTGGCAAGGCCATGCCGATGTCCTTTCCCGTGTTATACAGCAAGATACCTCATTTTTTTACATACAACTTCCGGAAATAAGAAATGATTCTGTGAAGAAAATCATCTCGAAGAGAAAATCTTGTAAACTAGGAAGCCATGATGTCTCTAAGGATGTTTTGCTGTTGACATGGTCTTTCCCAACGTTTATAATCTTTGTTCCCCAACTCGTTTCCATAATGATTCGAATTTTTATTAAACTTAAAAGCTTACCTTAGATTATGGGCTTCCTATCTACTAAATTATAGTATCGTACTGTGGACATTCTGCCAATATATTGTATGTGGAGTCATAAGTGATGCTTGTTTTCTTAATAACAAAAACTGGTATGAGTTTCTGATCTACGATGTTGTACTAAAGGATTAACATTTAAATCGAAAAAAAAAATCAGCACTACAAAAAGTAATATACTAGATATAAAGTAAGAAAAATAACAACGTTTCACGTGATTTACTTTATGGAAAGAAATATATGATCTTTAATTTACACGATACCATTATAGGTCCAGCGTACATAGGGAAGAAAAACTTGGAGAGAGAGAGAGAGAGAGAGAGAGAGAGAGAGAGAGAGAGAGATATATTGATTCAATACTCAGTATAACTGTTTCATATTTGGCAATCAAATTCTAAAATTTTTTACTGTGGCAGATGTAACCACTTCAGTAAATAGACGTTCGATAGTGGCTGTAAAGGAGAGAGAGAAGGTGGGCTGAAGGACGTTGAACAAAATATTTGACGAAATGCCTCATTCCTTTATGACTTGAGGATTTTAGAGCAGTCGCATATATAAAATGGCCAATTCCAGAGAAACTTTCAATAATCTTTTTTATTATATCCAAACCAGTAAACCCACTTTCTTATCCCCGTTGACACTGAATGAAAAGGAACAGTAATTCGAACTCATGTTCAAAAAGTCTAATAAAAATCCTCATGAGTTATGATTAGTATCTTGTATTAAAGACTGAGTTAGGTAATACAAACTTTTCATAAGACTTAAGAAGACAGTCGATGAAAGCTCCGTAGCCCCAAAACTGAATTTCAATCAAAACAATAGCTCCAAACTTGCAAAGGCGTCTTTCTGTATATAAATTTACAAGACATTATGGCATGTTTACAAATACAAGTGCAAACACTATTCGCAAGATTTGTACGTAAAGAGAAATAATTAACAAGAATGTTAAGCAGATAGCACTCCCTCTGGAAGTGATGCCATCTTCAGGGTCGCTCACCGCCTACGACAGAACAAGAACGGATTGGCTACTAGGTTATGCGAAATAAATATGTTCTCGATGTGTTTGTAAAGCCATCATTTTAGTTTGAAACTTGTTTCCAGCACAAGCAGTTATTTTATCTTCAAGCCATCATTGGAATCTCTCTCTCTCTCTCTCTCTCTCTCTCTCTCTCTCTCTCTCTCTCTCTCTCTCTCTCTCTCTCGCGTGTATGCATATTTATGTGCACGAACGCGCGAAATTTTATGTAATAATGGCCATCTTTTTTCATATATACCCAAGTATCCTTACATAATTGAGTATTAATAGTGTGTCCTTGCGCACTCGATGGGCATTACAACGAAAACAGATGTTATCCTTTTAGAAGAAAACAAATCACAGCGTAAAATGAAGACAAATAAGGCCACTAAGGTAGTACAAGAAGAAAGGGTGAGGCAGACACATTAGCTATTTTACGAGCACTCAAACTAGCAGCTTTATGTCAGACTGTGTCAAGGGAGATTGAGGAACTAGTTGATGCAGAAGACCTTGAAGGATTCGTTGTCAAATACTGTAAAAAGAAGTCAATTGTTCCCTTCGGTATTTGGTGGCAATTATCAGAGAAGAAACTCGCCTTGTTCTAGTTGAAGCCATAGTCATTCCTTTCCTGCACGAAGTCACGGCAAATTATGATAAGTAATAATTGTTATTATTGGGATGCATTCCAATAACGAACCGCGAACAACAGATGCCATCACTGTAATTAGATTGTGTTCTTAAAGTTTCGAATAGAAGATTATTTAATCGAATTCATTATATAATGAACCTCTGACCTCCTTGATACATCCGGGACTTGGCTAATTCAGGGTCGGTTGTTGTCATAAATACGGTAATAAAATCAGAGCTGTCTCATCATTTTTTGCGATTATAATAAAACTATCAGTATTATATTGCAGATGAATGTCTTTATTTAGATGTGTGTATATAAATATACTGTGTATATATTTATATATATATAAATATATATAATATATATGTATATATGTATGTAAATAAATATATATATATATATATATATATATATATATATATATACATACTGTATATATATATATATAAATAAATATATATATATATATATATATATATATAAATATATATATATATATATATATATATATATATATACTGTGTATATATATATATATATATATATATACACATATATATATATACATATATGTATATATATACTGTATATATATACACATACATACATATATATACACATATATATATATATATATATATATATATAAAGAGTGCACGCATTTCTTACTATATCACAGCTGAGTGGTAAAATGTTATAATTTTCTTTTCCTGACATCCCACAGCATTCAGAGCATGGTTACCATTGACCTCAGAAGAAGAGCCCTATCTGTATAAAAAAAAAAAAAAAAAAAGCAGCAGCAGTCCTTAGCAAATGCACTGATCTGATATATTAGGTTTTCGTTGCTCTTACGAGATAGAGGCTCATCTACCATTACCATATAAGGACTTAACCAAGGGATTCACAATCGTCCTTTGGGATTTTCTGTTGTGGATTTTTTTTTTTTTAATCCTACACAAGATTCTGTTCCCGATTCACCAGCTTAAGCATGAATATGACAGTGATCAGCATTGTTATTTTTCTCTAGGAATAAAACCTTATTAAGAGAAAAGTTCAACGGGAGGATTTTTTTTTTACTATACGCCTTTTCCTTTTGATGTGTAGAACTAAAGGGTGTCTCACTTCTGGTTTTTTTTCTTGAATGCTCAAAATGGGCTTACGTCCAGAAGGTGTCCGATTGTTTTCATGTTTATTTTTCTATCACAAGATTATTCATCTTCCTAATACTACTGGAAGGGGAAAATTATATATATATATATATATATATATATATATATATATATATATATATATATATATATATATATATATATATATATATATATATATATATAGAGAGAGAGAGAGAGAGAGAGAGAGAGAGAGAGAGAGAGAGAGAGAGAGAGAGAGAGAGAGCGCATTTTTTACTATGTACTATATATATTCTTTTTTGTCACAGGATTATTTATTTACATAATTTTATTGGAAGGGGTTGTGGTGGCCGATTTGGTAACGTCCCTAACTGGTGAACACCAGACTGGGGTTCGAGTCCTGCTCAAACTCGTTAGTTTCTTTGGTCGCTGCAACCTCACCATCCTTGTGAGCTAAGGTTGGGGGGTTTGGGGGAGCCCATAGGCTATCTGTTGAGTCATCGGCAGTCATTGTCTGACCCTCATTTGTCCTTGCTTGGGAGGAGAGGAGACGTGGGCGCTGATCATATGTGTAGGCTATATGGTTAGTGTCTAGGGTACTGTCCAGCTCGATAGGGCAATGTCACTTCCCTTGCCTCTGCCATTCATGAGTGACCTCTAAACCTTTAAAAGATTTAGCTCGAGGATGGTCTCCTAAGATTATGAAATGTCGACTCAAAGACGACAGAATACTCAGAAGAAAAATTAGATTTATAATTGTAAAGGCAATTATGATTTAAGCCATTCAACGTGGAATTAACTCAAATGATTTAAGAAATTAATTTCCGTAGTTCACTATTTCCATTCCATAACCACATTCCATTACGGACGACCACGAAGAATACCGCGAAAATATTTTAGAACTCATGTGAGAAAAACCAACACTCGTAACATTTCAAAATTTACTGAAAGTAAAAACAGAAATTTTGTCCGGAAAAATATAAACAATATTACGAGTAAATGAGGAAACCCGCAATGTATTTTCAATCATATAAAAAAAATATTTGAAAATACACAATTCAGTTGTCAAATTAAATAATAATGACTGTTAAATTAAAAGGAAGGAAACGATAATAAAGTAACAATCGGTAAAATTATCGGTTGGATGACTGGGGGCGAAGAGGGTTTCGGAAAAAAGGGACATAAAAACTATTGCATACTTCAACAGAACACATCTAGGATATAACGATAACATAAAGGTTCCTTCGGATTAAAAGTAATGAGAAATAAAAATAAGGACAATACTAATGCCAAAAATAATTATTGATATTATTGCTATTATAATGACAATCACTATTATATGAAAAGCTTTATACAAATAAATCAATTATCAGAACATCAATAGTTTCTTTAAATGATAACAAACTAATTTTCCTTCTTATCACGGCAGCTGCTACAACTACTATCACTATGATGAATAAATATGAGAAAAAGAAGGATGTATTGTACAAGTATGTAGCCAGGAGGCAAAACTGAGAGCAAATGACCACAATCGACTTGATCCAACGACGGAGATTATAAATTATATATGAGTGGATCACTATTTCTTCTTTTTTATCACCTTTTTCCAAGGTTACAGTACCAGGAATCGCACACCATTGCCACTGTAGGCATTCCGTGTCAGGATATATAGATAAAAAAAAAATTAATAATGACGTCATAATACTGCATTCAAACCTAAAAGTGCATTTAAATATGGAAACAAATCCAAGGAAAAATACACGGTTGTCACGCCAACAAACAGTACAGGCGATAATGTATTTATCTACTGGAATAAATGCTCGTATGTTCATATTTGCTTATAAAGTAATACAGTGGACATGAAAATGCACAATCAAATAAAAAATATATGAAAAAATTTCCCAAAATGATTAATGATATGTATTCTTATCACAGCATTGCTTTCGTATTCTATAGTACAGAGTATGTGTATACAAGGGTACAGAGGTCGACACAGCTATTTGTGTATATTGCTTTAACTCCATAACATAGGTAGTGTTCAACAGAATGATAAAGCAAAGAATTGAGGAAATGACTAAAACATTCATACGTCGTAAACCTATTTCCGAATTACACGTTCTTAAGCTGTGCCCATTTGAGTTGACTAAATCTAAATTGACAAGAAGAATAAAAAAAAAGTTAAAATTACATAGGAGATTCTTAAGAGCGTAGAACCCAGGTTCATAAAGCTTGCCTCATAAGGAAAGATCAGGCCTCGAGTTTGAGGAGATAAGAAAAGGTAGAAAAGAAAGGATTTTAGAAAGTCAAGGTGACTTCAGTCAGCTTTTCCACATATGTCTGGTATAAGGATAAGGGCCAGCAAGCATTCGTAAATATAAACCCGTATGGACTGAGGTGTATAGCACATATATGTATGTATATATATATATATATATATATATATATATATATATATATATATATATATATGTATATGTATATGTATATATATACATATATATTTATATGTATAGGTATATGTATATATATATGTATAGGTAAATGTATGTGTATATATATATATATATATATATATATATATATATATACATATATATATATATATATATATATATATATATACATATATATATATATATATATATATAAAATATATAAATATATATACATATATATATATATATATACATATATAATTTTCTAAGTAAGGTTACCTTAAGGTGGTGAAAGGGTTTGTGTATCCCCATGATTAGCAACGCTGTACGAGTCAGGGACACCCATACTACAGTATGTTGGTTTTCTGTGAGGGAACAGACTAAAGACATGTCTGAGGCCTTTGTCCTGCCGTGGACTAT
>NC_090725.1:129788393-129800893 GCF_036898095.1 Palaemon carinicauda | reverse complement strand
TGCATGTGTGGATGGATGGATAGACGGATAGGGGGAAACAATATAAACTTCACTTTCGCCCTCCAGATTCGGTTTCATTGGGAAGGTCGTCCGGTTTGGGAGCGACTGGTTGTTGACAAAATTTGTCATAGCAACATTCTCTCCTGTTTTGTTCGGCTCTTTTACTCTCGGGTTTGCTGCAGTTTAGATTCATCTGCTTTTCCACAAAAGTCCATTTCAAAGAATTAAAAAAGAAAGCGCTTTTATTATTATAAATTCTGCTATTGTTTGGGACCAATATCTCTATATCTAATCATTAGTCAAATAATAGTATCTTGTTTTTTTCTATCAGGGCTAAATATTTTGAGCCTAAAACTAATTTCTCGCAATCTATTCAATTTTATGTCTTTGAACGACGTATATTTCTCATAAGTAAGTTACAATGTCGAATTGGCTACATGATTGTATGTTAAAGAAAACTGCACCTGGATTTGCCCTTGGAAATACAATATGGTAAAAATAATTGCAGGATATTTATAGAATAAAACGTTGTAAAGTTGTCTTCATTTGAATTTGTAGCTTAAAACTTAGTTAGATGAAGCTTAGTAGACTGCAAATAATCGATTTCGTTTGTAGACAAAGAAATAAAAATATATATAAACTGTCAGCTCCGAAACAAAGACGCACGACCAATTTGTATGAAATTAGTTTAATGAATTTGTAATGTCATAAAAGTATTCATAAATATCACAGAACAAGAGGCATTATTGGACCACTTAAGACATTGCAAATACTTCGTTAGAAATAAAGATAAATTCAGGATGAGAGAAGAAAATAACTAAAGTATCTACGAATGGCTGAAGATCATCATGTATTCCGGCAGAAGAGCTTTATCCGTTTCATTTTTTTTTTTTTTTTTTGCGTAAACTGAGGTCACAAGGACACGGTTTAATTAAGCTTGAGAAGAGAGTTTGATAAATTCTGTCGCCGACACTTTTGCAATCACCAATATCAATTGAACTCTTATATGATACAGTGTTGTAATAAGAAATTTTAATATTACCAAATTCAAGCAAAGTGGTAAAAATTATCTAAAAAATTTTTCTCTTTTAATCCCTTAATGTTAAACTACTGCCTTCTTCGTGGCTCAGCCTCTCAACTGCTTCTCTTTCATATCGTCTAAGGGCAAGCAGCTAGAGTTTGACCATGAATATCTTACACCAACTAACAACGCAACCTTGTATATACCGTAGAGTGTATGCCAAACATTTAATCAAAATCTAGCATTATGGCAACTGCCTGTGTCCTGGGCTGTACCATAAGGGCCTATGGTTTTCATAAACATTAACAGTAATTGAAGATAGTCTACAATATACAAATATTATTTTAATACCAGGACTATCCCTGTGCACATTTAATCAAGAGAAATGATACCCGGTAAATAATGTAAGAATAAAATATTAGCAATTTTAATTTGATGTCGAAGCCTCTACATCTATAGAACAAATTACAAATAATGAAAAGAGAAAGGTAGATAATAATTATTCGGCGGACTTTGAAATGAACGAACAAAATGCTGAAATCGTAGGCCTTGAGTTCTTATACTTAACCCATAAGCAACAATAACGAAAGATAAAAATGGATAAATCATAATGCAATACAATAACAGCTGCAACGCCCAGCAAAAGCTGTTTAAATCCGATCCCGAGAGCTGCATTTCATGGAGAGAGAGAGAGAGAGAGAGAGAGAGAGAGAGAGAGAGAGAGAGAGAGAGAGATGTACACTTACAGCAGTTCCGAAGGCAATATCCCGATTGTCTTCTCAAGTCAAATTCAATTTATGATTGGGCATACCATCTCTGTTCGTACGTGATCCCAAGCGCCAATAAATGTAAGTAATATCCACAAAAATACACATACACACGTATACACACACACACACACACACACACACATATATATATATATATATATATATATATATATATATATATATATATATACACACATCTTATATATACATATATACTATAATGATGCATATATACAATCTAGATTAGAAATAGTTAGGCGCTCGTCTGACAATCCCTCTCGAAAGCCTTGAAGGAAGCCAACCAACGCCATTTGTGTTCTTATTCGTAAGAACTCGGATGCCTTACATACAAATCTTGGAAGTGGTTCCGGCGGGTATGCCATGGCCGTCCCTCTCCCCTGTTAGGCGTTCCTCTTTCGTATGCCACAGAGAAACATAATGACCCACACATTTGTCATGCGTTAGTTAACCATTACCAATGGTCATATTTTTTAGAATAAGTTCACCATATATTTTCTCAGAATTTAAATTCCAATGTTGGTTAACAAAATCCTGTTAAACTCCACAAAAGGAGAGAAGGAAACGATTAAAATGATTGGAAGTATGAAGAGTAAATAGGGATGCGTTGTAATGGTAACCGATAACTTTCTTAGGAGAAAGGCTTTGGTTTGGGTATTCCGTTGCCCGAAGCAATGGCAGGGAAATCCAAGACAAACCTCACAGCCACCGACCTTGAGGAACCTTTCTCAGTCGCACGCAAGAGAGAGAGAGAGAGAGAGAGAGAGAGAGAGAGAGAGAGAGAGAGAGAGAGAGAGAGAGAGAGATAATATGGTGGAGAAAGTAAGAAAAGGAAAGAGTGAAAAGAAATGTCACTAACAAAAGGAAGAAGGGGGAGAAGAAATGGCTGATTGGAAGGTAAATATAGAAGGGATTAAGACAGAAGAAAGACGTAAGAAAGCTTGGATAAAACATGAAAGAAAAGGGAAGAAAAGATCGTGAAATAAGACAATAAAGGAAGCAACAGAAATGGAGGAGGATGGGGTGATCAGTAATAACAGGTTGAAAGTGAATATGATAAATGTCTACTGTCCCATAGTCCCAATATATATATATATATATATATATATATATATATATACATATATATAAAGAGAGAGAGAGAGAGAGAGAGAGAGAGAGAGAGAGAGAGAGAGAGAGAGAGAGAGAGAGAGATTTTGTGCCTTAATCCTGCACCAATGTCTCTACAGAAAATGTTAAGAATGTTAGTGATCATGTAAAAGTAATCGTATTCAATAAAAAAAAATGTAACACCTATCTTTAGGTCAGCCACAAACAAAATAATGATTGTAATTGTGGTTTCACTTAATAACCTTTTTATTTGTTCTATTGGTTGTATGATTATGATCACATTATTACTACTCAAACTATTTTCAGATTATGAAAGCTTGATGCCAAAATTAAATAGCATATGTTTTGTTCTTTAAAGATTTTTTCCTTACCCTTTTGCATTATCATTCATAACTGATAAAAATAGTTTTCAATGCATTGCTAATCTATACACCACATAATATACTTATATATTACCAAGTCTCTAATCTTTGATAAACAATGCAGTTATTCAGAAGAGCATTTCAATATGAACTCTAACCAAGCACCAGTATTTGCATATTCATTTACACCCGAAATAAATTGCATGAAACCAATATCAATAAATCAGCAGAGCACCTTCCAAGGTTTTACTCATCTCACCACCGCAACACAGCCTCTCTTCTACATGTTCAGGCTGAGGTATTCTTTAATGCCACCTTTTCAGCCCGGCTAGATTTTAGCATTTACAGCATCCATCCTCGAGACCCTTCTGATTTCCTCAACAGGGGCGTTTCTTGCTTTCCTTTTACAGGTGGTGGCAGTCTTGTTAGCGATAGCCTGTGGCGTGAGCGGGTTGCCCGCCAAGCTGGGAATAGATCACGATCCTTTTGGAGCGTTTTTGGCAGCCAAGAGTCGCCAGGAGCCCCAGGGATATGTCTACGAACCGCCCGCGCAGCCCTCAGGCCTCTACGAGCTACCACTGAGACCAACCAACATCATTGAAGTTACTCCTCCACCCACCACTACCACTACTACTACTACCACCACCACAACCACACCTCCACCACCACCACCACCATCGGGTCTCTACGGCCCTCCAGACTCTGTACCTGAAGCTAATGAAAACGTCAATATCATCATCCCTGTAAGTATTCATTATGAGTGACAGAAAGAAATAAACCAATCATGTTATATATAGGACTGACCCCGATTTATCTTCCTCAAGTAGAGTAACGAACCTGAATCGATAATTAATATTGAACATGATATATTTTATGATTACATGGCACTATGGCACTTCACTTTAAACCGATCTAATTAATCGGTATGTTACATTAAACATATATGGAAATATACTTGTAAACACACACACACACACACACACACACACACACACATATATATATATATATATATATATACACACACACACAATGTGACGCCTATCTCGTGTTTGCAGCCACGCCCCGCCGAAACCACCACCACCATGATGCCAATGCCCTACAACATCGAGTGGGGGGTCGTCGATGAGGACAGCGGCAACAGGTTCAACCATATTGAGAACAGCGATGGAAAAGACGTGACCGGGGAATACTCCGTCCTGTTACCGGACGGCCGTATGCAGATCGTCCGCTTCAGAGCAGATCCCATCAACGGATATCAGGCCGAGGTTATATACGAACCAGCGAAATAAGGATTGGAACTTTTGTTTCTACCCCAGTCTCTCTTTCTTCTTTATGCCTTCCCCTATTAATACATCTTTGTTTAACCTTCGTCCTCAGCACCGTCTGGGTACAACATAGGATGTTTACTGCTACCTTCGTCAGGAGTCTTTCCCACTGGAACACGCGGTGTGAGATAGTCACCTTTTCAAATTTCGTTTATGAAAGAATTAACTCAGAGCTGTCAAATCCCGGGATGAGTAACGTTTCCAAATAACAATTCAACACTCCGCATTTCATGTGGCAACATGGCAGTCGTCTAGAATTCATGAGATGTTCTACAACAATTAATATAACACGAAGAACCTACAAATATTTTCTAAAATTTTCCCTATAAAAAAACAATTTCATTTGATTTTCTGATTTTATCTACACGTAACTCCATGACAAGCCTATTATCCTCATTCATAAAAGGTAGCAATCCTTCCCGAAAAAATGGAATTGATATAAACGTGGTCGCAAAAAATGCAAGAACTGTGATAACTCTATCAGTCGAGTAGAAATTAAGTCATTTAAAACTTCTCTTCTTCATCGTCATTCATATAAGAAAAAAAAAATCATGAAATTTTCCATCGTAAACGTTGTTAGATAATAATGTCGAATTCTATATGCATTCGTTCGGCCATTTTCCTGGCCTTTCAGCCGAACGTGGGCTCTTGCAATGATTGCAGCCCAGAAAATTTTAGATTGCATATAACTTCTTTTTAGCTGATTTGAACGAAGTCCATATCACTTACAATCGATCAATATCCAATGAAGTAATAATAAACACTCCGATGTATGTCAATAATTACAAGTACACGTTTATCATCCAGCCAGAAACAAACAAGTTTACAGGTGCAGAGGCCATTTTCTTTCCCCCTCTCCTCATTTCTCTGGATGGCTTGGAAGCAAACAAAATACCAAAACGGCAACATTTTGATTCCTTCCAAGAACTTCCTTCGGTTTCCTTTCTTTTTCTCGTGCAATAAAAACTACAATGATAATCCTAATACTGTTTATAACGAATTTCTACCAGAAATATTCCAAGGAGGTCCCGTCACACTGCAAGAGTGGAAAGTGTCAGCCTGATCTTTTTTTTTTTTTTTTAATTCTATGAGCTTTTAGCTTTGTTTGAACCCTCGACATTTAGATGTATAAGGATGTGTACAAATATATACCGAAAACTATAAAATTAATTTCATTTATATTTCTCCATAAATCTGTAATAAGATATAATTGGTTGCGCAATTGTAAGTATACACAAATGTGGATAGATGCACATACTACAGTCCTGGGTTAATTTAAGCTAATAAATATGCCTACATAATCAAGGTACCTTTATATTCAGTGTCTAAATGGATATTTTCCATCTAATATACAATTTAAAAAACAAATCGAAGAAAGGACTTGAAACTGATATTTTGGTGCGAATAAGGTTGTTAACAAATTCTTATGAAAAAAAAAAAGGATTATTACCTGTAATCTGTATCACTGAAATATCCCATCTACCACTTGAGTAATTTAAAAAAAAAATATGCCTGGGTGAAAGTAGAAAACCCTGGTGGGCAACCCTTCTGTGTTTCACTAAAAAAAATTAAAGCAGGATCATAAAAATGACTAAAAAGAAATATTACAAAGGGAGATCGAAAAAAAATGGGTACGAACAACAGAGTCCACAGAAATGGATTATAGCAGTGAAAATATAAATATTATAAAAAACTAAACTTGCTAATGTGATGAGAAATGAAAATCAATGAGATGGAAAACTTCTGTTTACTACTTGTGACAACAGAATTTAATAGATCTAACTCTAAAGAAATCAGGACTGAAAGCAAAATCAAATATATCATCTCGATATATTAAAATGCAACGTATATCTAAAGTATATGTTCCTCCATAGTGTAACATGAAAAATTCTACTCTCACTCATTTTATTAGGACTTTTCCTTCATCTCGACATAAGTAAAACCTTGTGAAGCCCAGAACTGCAAAGTCACCACCATTCCAAAGCATTCCAATCACTCCTGGTGTCTTCCTTCTTTTCCCCCTCTTCATTCCAATTCTGATATCCTCAACATTCACTTCCAAAAAAAGTTCTACTCTTACACTATTTCCACACTATTATCAGACAGTTCCGTCTCTCCTCTATCCTACACTGTCAACAAATCTTCAAATGAGTCACTCCACTGACCCAAGACAGAATTCACACCAGGCAAAACCTCGCCTAAAATAGTCTGTTTGGAAATTAATTTGATAATTAATATTTCCCAGCATTTACTTTCCTGTAGAAAGAATTATCATTTTTACTAAAATTCTTGTCCATCATCTCTTCTATTAAAGGTTTTTTCTTTGTTTTTTTTTCTCTCAGTCTCTATTTATCCATGCTCGTATTCGTCCTTTGCATGCCTATCTCTACTCTCTTCGAATATCATGCCGCTGCAGCTCAAATAATCTCTTTTTTTTGTTCCTTTTATTTACTCATTCAACTACTTACTGCTTTCTATTTCATTTTCCTACCCCCTTATACCAACATACACCCAAATGTCCTTTAAATCCCATCTTAAAAGTTTAAAAACTCTTCATTTACTCCTCGCAATTGCTATCCAACACTTCCTCTATTTTCTCATTCTATGCTATTAGTATTTCCTACTAATCAAACTCACTCATCTTAATTACAATTACATCAACATTTTCATCTTCCTTTTCAACTCATATCCTTTTCTTATGCTTTAAATAAATAACGATCAAGTGCACCCCAGTTTTCCTCTCCTCCCATTATAACTACCAACTCTTTACTAACATATGGTATAACAAACACTTCTGCTCAAAATTCCTCTTTTCCAAAGTACATTCATAAGTTATTTCTGGAAACCCTGCATTACCATTAATTAATGACATTTACATATATATATATATACAAACATATATACAGTAAATCTCTCTCTCTCTCTCTCTCTCTCTCTCTCTCTCTCTCTCTCTCTCTCTCTCTCTCTCTCTCTACAGTATATATATATATATATATATATATATATATATATATATATATATATATATATATATATATATATAATCTGGTCGCTTTTACCAGGTACATACGCAATGTCAATAATGACAATAATCTCTCAACCTTCATATTACATAACACCCATTGGATTTGCTTACCGCAATTATGACTTAATTTAAATAGGAAAACAAATGAAGCCATTTTCATATTTTGGGCAGGACACAACCTGATGCATATATGATTCAACCTCATTTGCGTTACATCAAATCTTGCCCTAGAAGATGAAAACTACTTTGTTCACTCCTCCACTTGAATTACGGGTAGTACAGATGAGTCAGTGCCAAAAGTGTGAGGGAGTCTTAATGTGAAGAAGTCATGGTGACTCTTATATCTATCTATCTATTCATCCAGCTATCTATACACATATTCGCATGTGCATATGGCTGTGTGTGTGAGGATTAGAAACAGATTTGAAAGCCACCCGGTGTTCATAAGATTAAATTCAAGATGCTGTATTACAGTGGTGAATGTAAGTTTGAGTGGATAACCAGAGTATTTAAGAAACTGCTGACTGCAATGATTAAAGAGGTATACAATTTTTCATTATATTAAGATTTCTGTAAGGTATGATTTTGACCAAGAACGCAAGACGGAGGATTGATAGAAAAGGAACTATGTGGTTTTTAATACAAGTAAAATGGTGAGTGCATTACGTGTTCGTTATGAAACACTTATGTGAGAAGTGAAAATTAAGGGAATATTCGTATCTATCATATGATAGAATTCATAAAATAAACGAGAAGAGAGCGGAGGGGTGTGTCGTAGTTACTACAGTAGATAAGTTTATGAGAGTGATCAACAGCTTTTATTATGGAAGTATAGAGAGTGTTACAATATGTAGGCGAGTGTGACTGATCTCGTATAAAATAGGGCTTGAGACCAAGGGGTGTTGTCTACTAAAGTGCAAAGTCGTCGGATGCGAAAATTATTATGAAAGCTACTGTACTGATCGGGAATAGTAAAGAATATCTACAACCTACTAAGAGATCTAGTCTTTACTAGTATAAGAATGTTTAGGGAATACATTAAAGAAATTAATATTTTGAGTTTATATGAGAACCAGTAAGATGGTGAATAGATGGAATATAGCTATTATAAGAATAGATTTGCTTTATTCCTATATGATTTGAGATTCATTTGGGATTTGGGATTCAGGAGAAATTTGGTCACATATTGCGATGAATATCCTACATTGTGAAAAGACTAAAAAGGGACTCACGAGTCCTGTTAGAACATTATGTGGGATTATGGGTATTAAAGTTTAACCCAACTCGCCTTTATGGAAGCAAATTGCGTATATTGTAGGTAATTGAAGAAAAGTTTTATACTGTTGAGATATTTCATTGTTGTAATATATGTGTTGCTGTAGCTGAAAATAAGGATTAGTTTTTTGTAACTACGTAATTTGGAAGTAACGAGGGCCATACGCTGGTGAAGTGCAGGATTGAGTGATTGTAGAAATTGTTGGAAAGAGAAGGACCATAATATAAAGGAATCGTAAGACTACAGTATAGGCAAGATGGAGGTGAATGCTTTAATGAGTGTAAGGTTATGCTGATGAGCCTTCTATGGAGGCGTAGTAACGAATTACGTTGAGCAAATTTTGCTATGCAGGTACTTTCTCGGAGGTTCGGCAGTTGAAAGATGAATGTGGCAGTCTTAATGTTTTATATATATATATATATATATATATATATATATATATATATATATGTGTGTGTGTGTGTGTATAATATATATATATATATATATATATATATATATATATATATATATATATATATATATATACCAGGAAAGTTGCTGGTATAAACTGGCATAGAAAGACCATAAACACACACAAGTGGAAGAACTTGTCTGAGGCCTTTCTATTGCAGTCGACTAGCAATGGCTGATGATAATAATGATATATATATATATATATATATATGTATATATATATATATATATATATATATATATATACATATATACGTTTCTAATTGAATACCTTAAGTTAAGGTATAGTGCATATGCGCGTGTGAGATTGTGTAAATAAACATATAATACACCTATTTGCTTTAAGATGGGAAATGCACGATATCGAGTTCTTCATTGGATCCAGTAAGATATAACATAATGTATGAAAATTGTCACTTTTTAGTTTAAGATTAGGAAGTATGCTGGAATTCTACAACCATCGACCTTTTTTCTTAATCAAATGCAAACACTTAAAGGATTATCAACGGCTCCTACTTGAAATTATACGCATATTTCTCACAGCAAATACCAAGTATCTTCACTAACGTCAAAGAAATTGTCAACTTTGAAAGCAAAACAGAATGTTGTAACAGAGTGATAGCCATTGTAAGGTACAAACCCCAAGAGAGCTGAGAACAATTTCCCCTTCTTTCAATGTTAAGAAAAAACAAATTCTTGATATGCGTTCCGACCCATTCCGAAATCCGTCCAATTCTTTCTTAACCCCAACCAGTCACCTTACCAAGTTTCATTGATAAGTAAAAGAAAAATGTCTGGACATGCATCTGAATTCACTTTGAAATATGATCAATTCATCACGGGCCACAGCCAAACACTCCGTAAAATTAAAATTGATATTCGAAAAAAATTCTTATATCTGTATTTGGGTCTAATTAAAAACTCAACACTATTTTTTAGGGTTGTGGTGACATGTGATAACGTCCCTGAGTCGGAAATGCCAAACTGAGGTTCGAGTCCAGCTCAAACTCGTTAGTTCCTTTGGTAGCTGCAACCTCACCATTCTTGTGAGTTAAGGATGGGGGGATTAGTGGGAGCCTATACGTCTATTTGCTGAGTCATCAGCAGCCATTGTCTGGCCTTCTTTGGACCTAACTGTGGGTGGAGAGGGGGCTTGGGCGCTAATCACATGTATATATGGTCAGTCTCAAGGGCATTGTCCTGCTTGATAGGGCAACGATACTGTCCCTTACCTCTACTATTCATGAGCGGCCTTTAAAACTTAAACCCTGACACAAAATCTCCTTCAAATTTGATGAAGATAGTATTGAATACATCCCCAGATATAACTCCAAATCTAACCAACACATATTTGCCTAATAAAACATGTTCTAAAATTTCATATATCCCCTTCTCAGATATATTTTGGACCAGCAAAGCAGCACACAAGCCTGAATACATAACATAACCACCCAACTTCTTTGGCTGGAAGTTAAAATACCACATGTTTATATATTGAAGAATTTTTTGAGGGGATTAATCTTGTATCCTAGGATCTTTTCTCTCATGCCAGATGAAAAAAAAAAAAAGCCAATGATTATGGTTGGTGAAGGATCCATGGTTGATCATTAATATTATATAACACTGGCAACAAGTAGGCGAAATGTTCCATGCGTGTATCATGTCAACCAAAATTATTCGCAAAGGGATGTTGTAATACTCAAAAGAGAATCTTGAACAAATTTAGACAATGAACGAAAAGGATTTAGAGTTATGTTTGACATTATCGAATGTGGAAGAGGAGAATCATCTCAAACAAGGGGATACGATTTCAATTTACCTCTGAAGTTTCTAAGGAAAAGCCTTACTTGTTGAACAATTCTGTAAACAATGTAGATGTGTGATAGAATAAAAAAAAAATCATCAACGACATCTGAAAAAATATTTATCTTTGGATTTAAAACAGATTTTTTTGTAGTATATGCTATGATAACAGAAGAATGTAATGAAATTTAATCGGGTATTAGTTCTTAAAATATATTTCATTAATGAAGTTACTGAGAGGGTAACAAGTATCAAATCGCTTGAAAAACTACTTCAAAAGTTCGCGCTTAACTGATAACACACGCTAAGGAATGTAACTTCCCCAAAGAATCCCATGAAGCTGTTATAGGTCTAGGCGTAAGGTTCGGCAGGCTGCTCCGACAGGGCGCCCTCTTGCCCTGGGCGAATGGAAAAGGGTCATTGGCTTTCTTCCACACTTTATAGTTGAAACAAGAGTTCACTGTGGTAAAGTGATAAAAAGAAAAAAACCTTGCAAGAATTATGTATAAGGATCTAGGAATGTATTTCAATATTAGAAAAGAGAGCACTTGTAGATTATGAAATTACTTGACAATATACAACCCATTCACTCCCTCCACTACAACATGAAATGTTCATAAAACTGAACAAGGTCTTCCATCCCCTTCAGTCCGTTGTTCCGTAAGGAAGACATATTTTGCCACGATCAAACTCCGAAAATCGACGATGAACATAGGATAATACACTAAAGGATAAACTATGTTCTATCTACACCCTGAGAACAGTAAAATAATATATGTAACTTCAGGCTACATATATATATATATATATATATATATATATATATATATATATATATACACATATATATATCCATACATACATATATATATATATATATATATATATATATATATATATATATATATATATACTGTACAAGTGATAGGTTTGTGGTAGATAAAAAAGGTTCTAATTTTCCGTGACCAAATCTGACTCGATGAGCATACGATTCCTGTCAGAATTTGCTAACTAATGAAGAGAAAAATAAATGATTTCCACTCTTTCATATATGACGAATTCTGGCATATCTTAATATCTTACAGCTGTAATAAGTTTTGAAGAGGCGGAAATACATATTCCATTTTACCAAATACATACAGTATTTACTTTTCATGGCAACCATTAACTACTTAAATAAGACAGACGAGTAGGATCTATCTAGAGTACGACATTGGCATATATATATATATATATATATATATATATATATATATATATATATATATATAGATATATATATAATATATATATATAATATATATATATAATATATATATATATATATATAT
>NC_090725.1:129745893-129778393 GCF_036898095.1 Palaemon carinicauda | reverse complement strand
AAATCGTAGAAACAAATAAACAACATTAATGATATGAAAAGCTGTTGATGTTACCATGGTTACCCCTATCTTTATAATTGCGGCTCCATTTTCTATCACTCCTAAAGCATTATAAAATCACTGAAATGCGAATTTGACCAAACACGAAAAATTCTCATCAAATGCGAACAAATCAACGCAAGATAAAAATAAACACATAATTAGTATCATGCATTCACATGCACTCAGCATTACTACTAATACTTATTTTCAGTTTCTTAAAATACATTTTTCTCAAGGGAAAAAATGCTTAACATGCCAAGAGGCAAGACGATAGCAGTCATATTTTTTACAGGAAACTGAATAACGTTGCTACCAAATAAATGACAAATTGAAAGTGTGAAAATAGTTAATACAAACATTATTATGGAAAAAGCACAACGAATCTGATTTTAAACGTATGTGAATCTTTAAAATTTTCTATCCCTAACTATAAATGCATATCTAGAGATATGCATTTATATAGAAATTTCCTTCCCTATATTTTTTTTCAATTTAAATTCTCTGGTTTTAAGTAAAAGTTTAAAAGCATCTCAGTTTTGTTGGAGCAATAAGCATATCAGAAATCTTAAATCCGTCGGGAATTATCTTTAAAGAATTTACTACTTATGGGGTTTGTTCTTTGATATGACTGTATTTCTCCTTCACCTACCATTATGATTTTTATCATCTCACACCGACCCAAAGTTTCATCATAATGGACTCTTCAATGTTCCAAACTATTAAAGTCATCCCTTCATCCACACAAATACAAGAATTTATAGACCCTGAGCTTTTTATTGATAGAATGAAATACAAAACACCTACAGTATCCATTATGCCTAATATTCTCTTTACAACTTCAGTTGATATTTTCTTCAAGATGCTTATCATCCTGAGCAACTTCTCAAATGAGGACATTAAAGAATTGAGCGAAATTTGAGACGGGCCCAGAAGGAGTTTCCTACTAACTTGCGTTAATGAGGCTGTGGTATTACAAATGAATTTGGATTAACCAATAAAAAAAGAGGTATTGAGTAGAGGAAAGGTATAGGGGCGAGCTGGACACAAAAGAAAACTAGAGGGGCACTCTGTAGAACGCAGACCTCCGCCGCGGCAGCTTATTTCAGAATCTTAAGACCTTGACATGTATTAATTGGCGTGGATTTTCATACACCTAAATACGAACCAAGTTTGAAATCTTTGTGACAACGATGTCCAGATTTATGGCTGCTTACGTGAATTGGACATTTTGCTTGACCGTGACCTTGACCTTCCAAAATTTAATCGTTCCCAGCTTTTACATAAAAGTTAATCCCTGCAAGTTTCAATACTATACGACCAAAAATTGTGGCCAGGAAGCTGTTCACAAACACACACACACACACAAACAAACACACAAACAAGGAGTAAAACATAAACTCCGTAGCAGGAATTTAACCAAAACATTCGTGAACACAAACACAGGTGATCACATGGAAGTGTGTGTGTAGGGGGGGGGGGGGGAGGAGGAGGAGCGAATACTTCAAGAAGGAATGGAGCTAACCACAGAGGAAAGATATAATGTGGCTAGAAACACCGCCACTTTTCTACTTAACGGAACAAACATACACACAATGGGAAGAGACAACCGAGCATGCACAGGTGAGGTGGGGTTGGCAAATTTTGTCTTTATTATATTTTCCTCCAGTTGAGCCTGTGTCTAGGGGTAGTGTAAATAAATATTGCTAAAACTGGAAACAAATCTCAATCTGTGTTTGCAAAAACTTAATTTATAA
The DNA here is from genome assembly GCF_036898095.1 of Palaemon carinicauda. Classification (NCBI taxonomy): domain Eukaryota; kingdom Metazoa; phylum Arthropoda; class Malacostraca; order Decapoda; family Palaemonidae; genus Palaemon; species Palaemon carinicauda. Next base: position 129,776,597 of record NC_090725.1, on the reverse strand, counting down.
GTTAACTCCATGAATTTTCAACATTTATTTGTTGACCGCCCGTATGTAGGTATGTCATGATTTCACAATTGTAATATCCACTTGGAATTCTTTGATCTACGTAATTACATCTGAGGGAATAAACTAATCAAAACATGTCTTAAGGACCTCTCGAACCCATACCCAATATCTAACCAAGGACCCTCAAAGTGGAACTTCCCATAAATGTCACATTGAACAGCATTCTCGTGGAAAAACAAATACATTGGTCAACTCTGCAAACGTACCAGAAATACCAAGACAACAGAATGAAGAACAATCCACAGCACAATCACAAGGACTAAAAATATGTAATCCCAATCTACCTGCAAATAGAAAATATGGACCAGATAACCTAAACAAATCTTAGAGATGATACTTAGCTAGTGTTAAGATATTATGGTACCGTGCACTATTAGCTTAAATGCTATGTGATCATATTTTACAGCTTTGAAAGGACAATACACTCCCTGTCACAATGTAAGCTTTCATTGCTGAATGAAAGTACGAAACTTTTAAATATTACCAACTCTTAAAATCCAATTTTCCTACTTCACCTCATTCAAATAATACTCAATCCAGGAAATTTCACCTCATTCAAATAATATTCAATCCATGAAATATATGTATTAATTGACATTGTCAGTTATCAATCTCAACTCATTGCGATAATATTTTCTTTTCATTCTGTACCTTGGGATCATTGAATTTTATGTGAATTTCTATATCCTGTATCAAAATTATAAGTCATAGGTTTGGCAATAAAGCTCTTAATAAATCTTGGTATCTGCTATATCATTCATTCCTAAGAAATTAAACCGTTACAACTTGCTGTTCCTTATCCCACCTGCTATTAATTTTTCCTTGCAATCTATTTTAACTTGTATCTATTCAGACTATTTTTCTCTATTGTACGTAAAATCCATATCTATGAACCTAGTTAGTCATCTTGTTTCACATAGAGTCCTTAACCAGTTTTGGTTCTATCTATGAACCTAGTTAGTCATCTTGTTTCACATAGAGTCCTTAACCAGCTTTGGTTCTACATCTCCTCCTCCTATTCTTGTAAGGTATTTTAATTAAGACTTTCCATTTCAGGTTTCTTCACCCTCCAGGTCTCAGAGGTATCTAGTCGATTGCCTTGGCAACAGAAGGATGTTTATCTTCCTAAACACATGTCCTCTGATAAGTCTTTACTTAGGTATGTCTTAGTTTTACACTCTTGAAGGGTCCCATCTCCAAACTCCAGATCTAGTATGGTGAAATGGTAGTGATACTAACCAGCAACTATAAGCCGTACCAACTACCCAAGGATACTGCAATTGAGAGATCAGTTTCTATAATAAATACAGCACCTTATCAATGATTGAATAGACTATTTTTCATTCCCAAGAAATTGCAACATTTCTTTTTGTGCTCGTGATCCCTCCTTTTATTAATTTGTACTTATAATCTATTTTAACTCTTATTTTGCCAGAATTTCTTCCTTTATCTTAAAAAGAGACAATAGCTATCGACCTTGATAGTAGTGTTCCTTTCACATAAAAAGCGTAAACTCTTCCACTCATTATTGGGAAATATTCTAATCAAGAGTTTCCATCAAATTCTAGCCAACTGTGTTGGGAGCAGCAGGGAGATTATCTTCATTCTCCAATATCATCTGCTAAATCTGTACATATACATGACCTAATATAGGACTCTTGAAGGGTCCCAAATTCTGGATTCCAGCTCAAATATGGTGACACAATGGTGATGCCCACAAGTAAGGTGGTGAAACATCAGTGAAGCCGATCTTCAAGTATGAGGTCCTGTATCTTCAAGTATGGGGCTCTGTTGCTAGGCATGCTGAGATAGTCCCACAACCTAGTTATACTTCTCAATCAATGAACTCATAGGAAGGGTTCCAATATCAATTTTAGACAAGTCTATTGTTTATGACTGACATTAATCACCTCAAGAATAACATTTTGTACATCCAAACAGTATCTCTTTATCTTATTTTCTGCCAGTCTTAGAAGATATAGAGGGAAATTCTATATTTGCTCTGTATTTAATAGTTTTAGCACATACTTTTTTCCACTATTCAGATACCTATATTGTAAATATTCGGAAGAGGTAAAGGTTTGATGCCAATTCACATTGTAATGTAGTGTTGACACTGTAAGGTCCTAATTCTACTTTTCTCGAAGGGAGTTACACCAGACGAGCTTACCCATGTTATTCATCAGCTAGTCCTAGGGTGAGACTGCTAGCTCTAAGTCCCCTATTCTGAAGCCGAGCAGATGCTAATAACTGCACATAGTGGATAGAAGAGTAGGCAATAATTTGGAATAAAACATGTTCCAAGAAATACCCAACCCTAATACCGAACCACTGACTTTTTGAAGGAAACGTTATATCTTCATATATATATATATATATATATATATATATATATATATATATATATATATATATCTATATATATATAAACATACGATGTATATATATGTATAAAAAATAACATATATGTATACACAGATATATATATATATATATATATATATATATATATATATATATATATATATATATACATATCATCATCATCATCATCATCATCTCCTCCTACGGTTATTGACGCAAAGGACGTTGGTTAGATTTTGAGCTTTTAAATCAATACTTCTCCACTCATCGTCTCCTACTTCACGCTTAAGTATCCTCCGCCATGTTGGCCTGGGTCTCCCAACTCTTCTAGTGCCTTGTGGAGCCCGGCTGAACATCTGGTGAACTAATCTCTCTTGGGGAGTGCAAAGTGCATGTTCAAACCATCTCCATCTACCCCTCACCAGGATCTCATCCACATATGGAGCTTGAGTTATCTCTCTTATAGTTTCGTTTCCTAATCCTGTCCTGCCATTTAACTCCCAATATTCTTCTAAGGTTCTTTGTTATCAAATCTACAAAATCTGTTGGATATTGTTTTATTGTCATACCACGACTCATATCCATACAGTTACACCTATCTCACTAAACTGATATATAGACTGATTTTTATATGTAATTTCAGGCGGTTTGATTTCCAAATTTTACTTAACCTAGCCATTGTCTGATTTGCTTTTTTCAATCTGTCAATAAACTCAAATTCTAAAGATCTGTATTAGAGATCATAGTTCCTAAATAATCAAATGATTCCACCTCATTAGTCCTCTCTCAGTCCAACGATATTTCATCGGCCACTGCAAATTACGTTCCCATCATCTCGGTCTTTCTTTTATTAATCTTGAGTCCAACCTCAAGTGATAATTCATGCATTCAGGTAAGCAGGTTTTTAAGTCCTGTGGTGTTCTGCTAATAGGAAAAGTGTCATCAGCATACTCTCTGTCAGCTAATTTCCTGTTACCAATCTAGTTCAATCCTTCTCCACCTTCCCCAACGGTTCTATGCATTACAAAATCCACGAGAAGGATAAACAACATAGGTAACAACACATTCCCTTGGAGCACTCTATTATTCACTGGAAATCCACTTGATAGGATTCCACTAACATCAACTTTGCATTTGCCATACTCATGAACAGACTTTATCAAATTTACATATTCAAGAGGAACTCCATAATAACGAAGGACTCTCAACAAAATTGGCCGGTGCACAATATCAAAGGTTTTTTCATAGTCCACAAATGCCATCAAAAGTGAATTTCTATATTCTACACATTGCTGTACAACATGTCTTAAGATGAGAATTTGGACAGTAAAACTTCTACCTTTTCTAAATCATGCTTGTTCATCTTTCAACTTTTCATTAATCTTTCTCTCTAGCCTCTTTAGAATGAGCATACCATATATTTTCATGACAACTGACGTAAGTGTGATGCCTCTGTAATAATTGCAATCAGTTAGGTCTCCTATTTTTTTTTTTTTTTTTTTTTTGTCATTTTCCCCAACACTCCTAGCCACATTCTAAAAATAATCGTTCAAGTAATTTAGGAGTTGCTTCATTTTCGGTTAATATCATCTCAGCAGTTATCCAATCGTAACCCAGGACTTTCCTTCACTTTAGCTTTTTAATGAAAGCTTCAACTTGAAACACACTGAATTCATTTATGGCACATCAATGTCTTCCTCAACTTCAAGTATATCGATCAAATTATTCCATTCATATTTCCTATTCCTGACCTGACTAAAGTGGTCTATATAACATTCCCTTTCTTCATCTTTTGTTGTTATGACAGAACCATCTCTCTTTTCAATGGGCATATGCTTCTTCTTTGTCCCAGTAGAGATTTAATTAATAATTATGTGAGGAATTCATACACCATTGCTACTCACTGAATTCATAGCTCTGTCAGCCTTATCTGCTTTCCTGTCTACATATTGTCTCCAGATATTCCTGGCTTTTCTATTGACTTCACGATCAATACTGGAATACTTAACATGCTTTACCTTGCAATTTTCATAACATCCTCGAAAAATTTCAACAATTAATTTCTCTCTTTGTCTCATTTATATAGTATCCCAAGTATCATTTGATATCCACGGTTTTCTCCTTGTAACTGCATGCCCCAAAACTTCACTACCAACTAACTGATATATGCTTTTAATAACACCATTCTTCAATAATTGTCTGCTCTTCGTCTCTTAAAGTCTCCAAGACTTTAAATCGATTCCTACATTCAGTTACAAAGGTCTTTCTATGCACATCTTCTAGAAGCTTAGTTGTATCAAACCTAGGTATTCTATCTACATTTCTCTTGGATACTTTCAGTTTTAATATGTGTGGCAATAATCGCTACCAATATCTGCAACTCTATAGCTTCTTACATTACTCAGAGACCTCCTTCTCTTTTTATCAATGGCTCTGTGATCAATTTGATTTTTGTAATTGCCACATGGTGAAATACATGTGTGTGTATGTGTGTATATATATATATATATATATATATATATATATATATATATATATATATATTCTACCTTAAAAATCACATAAAAAAAAGGCGTTTTTCCTTTTCTAAACTCGTAGTTACGCCATATACGCGTGTCAGCCAGGACTTCTCTGACTATTATTTTTTTCTATGCCCTTTTCTTGTCTATCATACTTCCTTGATATCTATTACCAGGTGTAAATGTTGCTTTCATTGTATCCGAGACATTTGTTCAAATCGACTTCTTTTTCACACTTGAGTTTTGAGCTTATTTTTGTTTCTATTAATCGTGAATCCTTAAGTCCCATGATAAAAATGTGGTATGGTAATTGCGAAATCAAAACACAGCAATTAGCAATTAGGCAATCTGAAAAGCTCCTTGTTTGTTCCCGGAGGCACAAAACGAAAGTCAATACTATTTTGAAATTCCTTGTAACCATCTTCTGTCAGTTTCATGTAAGGTAAATCTAATGACAAAATAGATAATTAACAAAATGACTATACAGAAGGAAACAAGAGGACTCAAATAAAGTTTGTAAGTAGATTCGTATTGTGACTTCGATGCGTTCTAAAAATATATAATTTTATAAGAACGGTCTTGCCGCCCCAGTAATTGTGAGAACTTCATTGCACATTGTAAGTCGATGATGATAATAACATTAATAACGAAGTTAATAATATGAACAAACATTGAAAATGATACGATGAACTCAACATTCATTATGATATGAACGTTATGATATTAATGATATGAATAAAACTTTAATACCGTTATGAACATCGGAACTGATAAACACATGATTAATAACTGTAACAATAATATTTATGATGATAGGGAATGTAAGTTCTGTCTGTCAGTCCATCATGTGAACCTCATTCGATACCAATCAAAAACCCGCCCCGTTAACATTCGACCAACAAAATCAAACCCAGTTTCAAACGAGAATGATCTATTTTATGGTTATATTCAAATCAACCACTCGCTCAGTAATTACGCTTCGTTATCTCGACGTTTGCCTAAAGGCACGTGGGAACCTAGAGTAACGGTGCTCACATAACGTGCACATGAAGTGTTTGTTTGGGTCTTGCTTGTTCATGCGTTTAATTCAGTCGTCTTTCACGAAATGACCGAATATTTCTTAGAGCCTCAAAGTTACAGTTACTTTAGAGTAATGCCTCAATGTCGGCATGATAAATTATAATCAATGAAATAGAAAGTTTCAAAAATTTCATTGTTATGTGGCACGTGTTAAAAAAGAAAAAAGATATTCAGTTAATTTCTTTAGCTATAACGCTTGTCGGACAAACGTGGTCATTGTAAGCCGAAGAACAAAATAATCTTGTCAATCAATCATGACGATGAAACTCCTTTTAGCCTACTGGAAACGTTCCTGCCTAGCGATCTGCTGGACTGGGCTTGGAGCCCTGCTTAAGACTGAAAGTTTCTTGTAGTATCTGCAACCTCACCCTCCTTGTGAGCTAAGTTGGGGGGGGGGGGAGGAGAACCTATACGCTTACCTGTTGAGTTATCAGCAGCCATTGCCTGGCCCTCCCAGTTCCTAAATTGGGTAGAGAGGGAGTTTAGGCGCTGAACATATGTATATATGGTCAGTCTCTAGGGCAACGTCCTGCTTGGGTATTGTCACTGTCCCTTTCCTCTGCCATTCATGAGCGACCTTTGTACTGTCTGGACAGCGTCCACAAAAGCTTATACCTGGATTTCTTGAAATCGGGGAATCCTGATCAGTTAGTATTGTCTTCCTTCCCTATACATGAAACCTTTATATTGGAATGAAATTATAGCAATATGTATACTCTATGTGCGCCCCTTACTTTACATCCTGCAGAACAAGTTGAATATCTGAAGGTTGTAAAAGCCACTGGAATTTTCTAGTGAACGTTATACTTTTATGACGTAAAAGATATTATGGCAGGGCCGCCATCAAAATGATACCATATTACCATAATCTATTAAATTAAAGAGAATCATCACTTATTAGGCTATTCTTCGCCTCCCTATATTTTTGGAGGAAGATCCATTTTTGTTATTCCGTCTTCCAATTCCCACGTTCATTATTTAGTTCCTCATGGTATATTCGTGCAGGGAAAGTCTGTTACTCCCCTCTTGTTGTTTTCCTTCGCCCTTTCAAGACAAAGAATGTCTTTCTTTGTTTCTGAACCCCGTTTTATTACTTCCTGATCAACGATGCGTTTTCTCCTGACAAACAAATCTCTTATTTCGCGCTTAAAAGGGAATCATACGGAAACCAAATTTGTTTTCTTTCTCTTCACATTCCTGTTCATTATAATATTGTTTTTTAATAGTTTGAAACTTTGTTTTCTTAGTTATATTCCTTATGGATATCGGAAATGTTCAATGAAAACTGAAGCGATTATAAGAAATAAACGAGAAACCTGTACTATGTTTTTTCGTTCATATTACGCAAAATCTGCTAACATTACAGGAATTTACGATATTAAGAGAAAACTGGCATAGCCAATTATATATACACTATATACTGTATATATATATATATATATATATATATATATATATATATATATATATATATATATATATACACACACACATACACACATATGTAGGGCCTATACATATAATATATATATAGTATGTATATATATATATTCATATATATATGTGTGAGTGCGGCAGAGTTGTATGAGATGAAGATCATAAGAGAGGTTGGATAGGGGCGGAAAAGCATAAAATGAGAGGATAAGAACACTAGTAATAGGATAAAGGGGGGAACCAAAGATGTTGTTTTAAATGTAAATGAAAGCAAAGACAATTTCTGATGAACAAATAAATCTTAAGAGGAGATATACAAGATATTCTGTGGGGTATAAATTCGGTCCTAGGTTAACTGTATATATATTTTGAATATTTGTTAAATGCAAAACATGCAAGAAACAGGTTAGAAACGAAACCTTTAGAATTTTGTGTGTTTAATGTTTCTTAGAATCCTAGAGAAAAGTACTGGCAGGGTTTTAATTAAAATGTAATGGGTTAATGTGGCCTGACTGATAACGACTCTGCCTGGTGTTTGCCAGACGGGGGTTCGAGACTCGTTAGTGCCTTTAGTGTCTGCAACCTTACCATCCTTATGAGCTAAGGATGGAGGGTTTGGGGGAGCCTACATGTCTATCTGCTGAGTTATCAGCAGCCAGAGTCAGAGTTCAGATAAGGCAGAAGGTGAGCAGATCAAGTGGGTGTTATGCCACACTCACGTGAAGAGTTAAAAAGTAATGTGAAAAGCTCTATGAAGCTCAATAATGTACATGGATTTGGAAAAAAAAAAGAAAAAAAAAAACTTATGACAGACTCAAAACTAAGTAAAATTGTAAGTTGCTGCATACATAGGCCATAAATTGTTAGCAACAAATAAATTTTATGATAAGAAAAAATATCTTTGAATAACTAGACATTATATTATAAAGGTTAAGTATTGAAGGATAGTCACGAGAAAGTTCAAAGTACGGGTGAATGTTTGCAGATTAGGGATAAGGAAGAAAGACCTTAAGAAAATACTCAAGTTTGAAAGTTTTTACCCAAGGAGAAGGTTGGGAGCAAATCTCAGATGAAGTAAAATTATGAGACTAGGCTTACATTGAAACAAGGCGTATGGCACAATGAATATGAATATGGATGGAGTAACAATGAATATGAATATGGATGGAATAACAATGAATATGAATATGGATGGAGTAACAATGAATATGAATATGGATGGAGTAACAATGAATATGAATATGGATGGAGTAACAATGAATATGAATATGGATGGAATAACAATGAATATGAATATGGATGGAGTAACAATGAATATGAATATGGATGGAGTAACAATGAATATGAATATGGATGGAATAACAATGAATATGAATATGGATGGAATAACAATGAATATGAATATGGATGGAGTAACAATGAATATGAATATGGATGGAGTAACAATGAATATGAATATGGATGGAATAACAATGAATATGAATATGGATGGAGTAACAATGAATATGAATATGGATGGAGTAACAATGAATATGAATATGGATGGAATAACAATGAGAACAGGTGATTAATCAGTCAGTTAATCTATTATCGTTATTAGCTACAGCCCCAGTTGGTAAAGCAGGAAAAGGTCCTACTGAAGAAAGGAAATAAGAAAATAAACTACAATATAAGTTTAAGATAATAACATTAAGATAAATCTTCCATACATATAAACTATAAAAACTTCAAAATAACAAGAGGATAAAAAACTTTGAAATTACAAGAGGAAGAGAAACAAAGAATAGTGTGCACGAGTGTACCCTCAAGCAAGAGATCTGTAACCCGGGACAGTGGAAGACCATGGTACAAAGGCTACGACACTACCCAAGGCTAGAGAACAATGGTTTGATTTTGGCGTATCCTCCTAGAAGAGCAACTAACCATAGCTAAAAAGTCTTTTCTACCCTTATCAAGAGGAGTAGCCACTGAACAATTACAGTGTAAAAGTTAACCTCTTGAGAGAAGAAGAATTGTTTGGTAATTTCAGTGTTGTTAGGTATATAAAGAAAGAGAAGAATGTGTAAAGAATAGGTCAGACTATTCTGAGTATGTGTCGACACAGACAAAAAGAGCCGTAACCAGATGTAGGGCTTCCTTGTAGTGCTGTCTGGTCAGTCAAAAGACCCAATAACTCTCTAGCGGTAGTATCCCAACAGGTGGCTAGTGCCTTGGCCGACATACTACTAGGATGGGATTAGATAGGTGTCAGGGATGGTAACAAGAAACTGGAAGAGGACAAATAGCATAAGTAGATGAAACGGTTGAGGAAGATCTGATTCATAATGACATTTAATAGCATATAGAATTGATGACACTAAGATGAGAGATGAGGTGAGTCAAAGAATACGTGAAACAGGGAAAGTTAGCAAAATATACGCAGAAGAAGTTAGTTGTCGATCTTGAGATAAATGTTTGCATAATATGCGGAAGAGAAATAAAAAATGTCATATCTGTCGAGATACCAACAAGAAGTACATAGGTCATTGTATGCTAAAGGAAGGATATGTTATATGTGATAAGCCATGTAGAGGATCTACGAACAGTTGGATAGAGGGCTTGAGAAAGTTACTACAACGAAACGACCTCAATATGCAGGTGGTTGCAAAATAAAGGTGAGTAGGGCTTGGTGTATTAGCGGCTCAACATTCTGCTAGACTTGTTTAGCTGTATGGAGTGTTTAATATTGTCCCTATACAAGAGGTTCATCCTGGCTGCAAGGTCATAGAAAGGGACCAAAACAAATATATATATATATATATATATATATATATATATATATATATATATATATGTTCAAGTATATTTTCATGTATCCATAATATATTAAATATATTTCCATGTAAACATTTATCTTTTCCTAGCTATGAGAGTGTCTGTTGCCATTGTTGAAGAGATTTTGTATATGAACATTTTACAATGTAAGCTTAAAACTCTACTATTCCCCTACCCCCCCAAAAAAAATACATTTTACAGCTATTTATACAGATTACACAAACAATACAACTGGCCAAGCGGCCATACCCTATGTATTTCACGACCTTTTATGCTAATCACAAAAGCAATCTGAATGGCGAAATGCTCAGTGCTTACCCCTTACAAAGTAAACTACAGTTAAAGGCTTTAAATAAACAAACAAATGCACAAATAATTATGAAAAAAATATTTATATATTTTTTCTTCTAATGAAAGTTTACATGGGTTTTGTGAATCTTGCAAAGGTCTATGACGGGAGCAAGACAACTGTCCACGACGACCAGTTGGTCGCGGCTAGTTAGGCTGCGGCTAGTTGTCCCATTCCACTTACAGAATGCTGAGACCCCTCCTTCCCAAAATATTTTTTTTTCTTCACTTTATCTATCCCTAAATAACTAGGGCTTGTTTCCTTTTGTTCTTCAAACACTCCGTACAGTACACTCTTTTAAACAACATATCGCTTATTGCACATAACTGTACCATCTCAAAACACCTTGCCGTCCCCCCCCCCCCCCTTACAAGTAGCTAAACTAATCTTTGTAACATATTTAGGCCTTCACATCTCTACATTTTCACCCTTTCAATTTTCATTATAAAACATAAGTGGTTTCCCTAGCACAGGTGACTAGAAAAAAAAAAAAAACACACAATGGGAACTGCTACATTTATACGTTAGGCTGCTGAATCGTGGATGGGTCCTTTGTGTAGAAATTTTCAAAACATTGCAACCATGTAAAAGTAGGAAATATCAATTATCAGTAACGTAACAAGCTCCTGCAGCATGTGTTTCCCCCATTTTTTCTTCTTTCCCACTGTTATTCTTACATTGAGGAGGTCGGTTGCCTCGCATCAGGCATGGTTTATAATTTAGTAAAGTGCTTTTATGATTGCCTACGCTTTCAGTCATCAACCATAGTTATTGGCAGTGGGCTTAGCCTTTGGCTAAAAAGCAATACCGCAAGGCAGCAGCTGTCCTTTTAGCTGCTTTCTACAACACGAGGGAAATACGGTGGTAGTATTCTTATATTTTTTCCCATTTATCTTGCACAAATTATTGTATATCTTGGACATTAAGACATTCTCTTCAGCACTTTCTTGAAAACATCTACTGTATCAAGCTCTTTCTCAAGTACGTCTTCTGAGATTCCTAACTCCTGTAAACTCAAAATTATATACCTTTTTTCATGAATTTATTTGTTCTCCCTTCTTTCCTTCATGAATAAATCATATGAAATTGTATTTTATATTCTAAAATCCAGAAGGATAAAGGCTTAAACAGACAACGATGAAGTCTGAAAAGACTATTAGCGTTGGAGAGTTTAAAAAGGGCAAGAATTTAATTTGAAACACAAAAAGAAATACAGCATTGCCTTTCGAAATGCAATTCTCATATACTGCCCAATAATAACAATATTCTTTTCAAGAAACTTAGCGTTTTGAAATATAGTTAACAGGTCTAGAAAGCTCAAAAATATAGGTCTAGGAACATGAAAGATGAGGTATTGAAACTTGGTATATGATTAGGTCTGAGGAATTACTAGATGTGTCTAAATCCAGGAAATCATATCTAGAAACCGAGTGACCAGGGATAAAAGAAAAATGGTGAATTATGTGAGCGTATAGTAAGGATACAGGAATTTGGTGAATGACGTATAGAACCATGTGGATGTGCAGCATGGCAGCCTGGACAAAAGGTGACACGGAAACTGATGAATTGATCCAGAAACACTGGGATTTAAATCCACGTATTTGTATAATTCGAAAAACTTAACATATGCCCTTTTGTACTTTTGAAGGATGGGATTTCTTTTTCCATGCAGGAGTGTTCTATCAGTGGAAAAGGTTTCAAGGAAGGGAAGAATCCTTTTTTTTTTTTTTTTTTTTACAATGAATCGAAATGAGAGAAAGTTCTTCATAAAATAAGAAGAGTATTATCCCATATTAATTACACTGACCATAGAATACAATAGAAAAAAACGATAAATGCAGAATAGCTCAACTTAATACGTAGATGATCGTTCTCTCTTAGTTTGGTAGGCAGCTGAACGTGTTGGTAAGCCTTCCATTAAGGTTTTGGCATCAATATGCATAAAGGAAAATTGCACGACCTTCAATAACCATGTTGGTCAAATAATCAATGAAGCCTCTCAATTGCTGCAGGTGATGTCATAAGAGATGTTGAACTTCCATCCTCCTCACATATGATCATACATGCATACACATGTAGATTAGTATTTCATTCAATGTTGTATGTAGTATTCCATACAAAAGGCGACCCAAAACAACAAGAAGAGCAGTTAATCTTATTTATAGATTAACCACTTCAAGAAAGTTCTTAGCTAATAACCTGCCGTATAGAGTAAATATTATTTTCATGAGTGGACAAGAAAAATATTATTGAGTGGTATAGTAAAGAAAACCTTACAAAATATTTCAGTCCAGCGAGTAAGAAACAGTGGATACGGACATCATGAGCACAGTTTTCTAGAACATACTCTTTAGAGGTGAAGTGCTAATCTGAAATTTATTTAGGTCAATGGCGCCAAAATTCAAAACCAAATATAGCAAAACTCTGAACAAATACTAGAAAGAGTAAGAATATAAGACATAAAACATTAAAGGGGAGGATACAAAAAGTATTGTGACTTCATGTCATCTATTTTCATCTCTCACCTGGAGTCATCGGTTCGGAAAGAGATTAATTCGATAAAGGGGAAATCCATCGAATAAACAAATAAAGCTGGAAATCGCATCATGGTTTCAACATTGAATTTGAGTTTGATTTCTGCAATAATCAAGATGAAACTGGAAAATTCCTACTGTAGTTTAGCACCAAAAAATGAGTATGACTATGTTTGCGAACGTTACTACAAATATCTGTATGACGAAGCATTGCCGAATGGGCGGTGCCCTAAAACTGGGCGTAGCAAGAAATAGCGGAGAACGGTAAAAACACCCTCAGTTATTACCACTATTTCGACTTGTGTACCTCTTTCTGTTCATGCTCCCCCTTCAGTGGGTGGTCAGGGAGCCTGTCTTGCAACTCAGAGCGGTTCCTTTACGGATGCTGACCAGGATGTTCTCTAAAAATGTCGATGGGGCGGAGACAACGCCTAGGAGATCTCATACCTTGTTATCATTATTATTATTGTTATTATTATTATTATTATTATTATTATTATTATTATCAGCTATGCTACTAGCTCTAGTTGGAAAAGCGGGATGCTATAACCCCTACGGATTTAATAGGGACATTAGCCCCGTGAGGATATAAGAAAATAAATAAACTACAGAGTATATAAGAAGCAACAAGTAAAATATATAAAATATCTTAAGATATGTAACATGAAAATAGATCTGTCATATATACACTATGAAAAGAGACTTATGTCAACCTGTTTACCATAAAAGCATTTGCAGCAAGTGCGTACTTTTGAAATTCCACCGATTCAACCGCCAGATTAGGAAGATAATCTGGTCACAGCTGGAATCTCTTGTGCAAGAGTACATTAAGGCTCATAAAAATCAGAGTTGCTTCAATGAGTTTTCTAGAGATAAATCTCTCTCTCTCTCTCTCTCTCTCTCTCTCTCTCTCTCTCTCTCTCTCTCTCTCTCTCTCTACTTTTATGGATATATACTCCCTAAATATATATATATATATATATATATATATATATATATATATATATATATATATATATATATGAATGCATATATATACGAATACACACACATACACACACACACACACACACATATATATATATATATATATATATATATATATACATACATACTCACACTTATGAGTCTTTAGCGTTTCATACAAGTGAAATGGCTCATGTATAACGAAAACGTACAAACTTCTATTATTGTCTAGGCTAAGTGAATGCATTTTAAGTATATTATCAACAAAAACAATGCAACCGACACTATAAAATAAGCGTTGTTAATTTATTGATGCAAGAACAGCGATACGAAGAAAGTCACATGACAACCGTAAACCCAATACCAGCAAAAATTCCTTTGAAATGCCGCAAAAGAGAGCGAGAGTGTACCCACGCACTGAGGCGAGCTTGACCTCTAGGTTTCATAGGTGAAACTGATTGAGTGTGGGAGTGTAAAGATGAGTAAGAAGAGAACAGGAGATGTTCAGGGGTGAGGGAGGGGTAGGTTTAAGGACATTAGGAGTATGTCTCCAGGGCAAGGTGGATACCACTGCAAAGAAAAGTAAATATGGCTCTAATTGCCAAAGAATCGAGACAGAGTTGAAAAAAAACTCGTGGCCTTCTTCGGGGAAAAATGGAGATTTCTTTATGATGCAACTTTGGTGGAAAAATCAGGTACTTGGGAGAATCTTTAAAGAGCCTTTCCATCATGGAACATCTCCCTCAGCGTAACCAAGAGACAAATATTCTGTAAAACAAACGATGAAAAAAAAATAGTTCTATTTGACTCTTCGTTAAAGGAAAGTCTTATGTAAGTTGAGAGCTGAGTCAGCACTTATTTCAAAGATAGCGTAGGCGTCGAGAGGTCAGTACCACGGCTATGACCAATCTAGATAAAAAAAACCCAGTTTTTATATCTCTCCAAACTGGCATTAACTATCATCCCTTTCCCGATGAAGATTCCAGAGGTAACCGTCACCAGAAAGTATTATTTTTCTTAATTTGTAGCCACCGTCAATTTCTGTGCACGATAAACTAAACAAAAAGCATGGCAAACACACTAGTGTACCACTAAGTAACCGGTGTGGTTCCTAATTGAGCGATAAAACTATAGACATGACATTGTTAATCATAGATTATTTCGAATAAATAAATATAGGAATAATTAATTATTTATTTGGGTTCATCGCATTTATAAAAAACTAATTAATGTAAAAAAAAAACCTATCAATAGCTATATTATATGACTCTACTCTGATAAAAAAGTGTCCAGTTTTGCCAATATAATCAAAAAGAGGTTTATGGCTGAACTTCCTTTGGGCCAATTTCCTAGTTTGCTCTAACATTTCAGACACCTTTCACTCAAACATGAAGAAATAAAGATTTGCGTTATGAACTCTTAAACCTAACATCATAGTATTATTTAAACTGATGTTATTTAGACTTTTATACCAAAGATCGACAGTTCTGAAATACTTTAACTTTATACAAAACTAGGTTAGAATTTCATGATTAAGCCATAATACAAAAATTAAATATGGTTACAAAATATCTTATTATAAACCATATAAGAAATTGTATTTGATAGTTTCATCCTAAAGCATATAAGAAATTGTATGTGCTTGTTCCATCCTAAACCAGTTCAGAAATTGTAGCTGCTTGTTTCTTCTTAAACCATACAAGAAATAGTATTTGATTGTTTCTTCCTAAACCATCAACGAAATTGTATTTGCTTATTTCACCTTGAAGCATAGAAGAAATTGTAACTGCTTGTTTAACCCTAAACCACAGAAGAAATTGTACCTGCTTGTTTCTTCGCAAACCATAAAAAAAATGTATTTACTAGTATCATCCAAAAGGATGTAAAAATTGTATCTGCTTGTTCCATCCTAAAGAATAGAAGAACTTGTACCTGCTTGTTTCTTCCTGAACCATACAAGGAATTGTATTTGCTTGTTTCGCCATAAAGCACAGAAGAAATTTTTCTTATTTGTTTCATCCTAAACCTGTTACGAAACTATATCTGATTGTTTCATCCTAAATCATACTAGAAATTGTATTTACTTGTTTCATCCTCAACCAGACCAGGAATATTATTTACTCGTTTCATCAAAAACCACAGAAGAAACTGAATTTAATTGTTTCATCTTAAACTGCACAGGAAATTAAATCTGATTTTATCTTCTTGAACTATTGCAGAAATTGTATGTTTGTTTCTTCCCAAACCCTAGAAGAAATTTTATCTGCTTGTGACATCCTAACCTATACAAGAAATTATATTTTCTAGTTTCATCCTAAATTATAGAAGAATGTGTAGCTACTTATTTCATCCAAAATCCTATTAGAAATTGTATTTTCTTGTTTCATGCTAAACTATAAAAGAAATTGTATCTTCTTCATTCAGCCTAGCCCATAAAAGAAATTTGATCTGCTTGTTTCATCATATATTAGAGAAAATTGTATCAGCTTGTTTCATTCTAACTCATAGAAGAAACTGTATCTACTTGTTTCTTCCTAAACTATAGAAGAAATTGTATCTGCTTGTCTCGTCCTTACTCATACAAGAAATTGTATCTGCTTGTTTCTTCCTAAACTATAGATGGAATTGTATCAACTTGTTTCATCCTCAACCACAGAAGAAATTGTATCAGGTTGTACATCTTAAAACATAGAAGAAATTGCATCTTCTTATTTCATCCTAACCCATACAAGAAATTGTATTTACTTGTTTCATCCTAAACTATACAAGAAATTGTATCTTTTTGTTTCTTCCTAAACTATAGAAAAACTGAATCTTCTTATTTCATCCCAACTCACACTAGAAATTGTATTTGCTTGTTTCATCCTAAACTATAGAAGAAATTGGATCTCCTTGTTTCTTCCTAAACTTTAGAAGGAATTATATCTGCGTCTTTCATCCTAAACCACAGAGGAAATTGTATCTGTTTGTTTCATCCTAAAGCAAAAAAGAAATTATATCTACTTGTTTCTTCCTAAACTATAGAAGAAATTGTATATGCTTGTTTCCTCTTAAACTATAGAAGGAATTGCATCTGCTCGTTTCATCCTAAACCACATAAGAAATTGTATCTGAATGATTTTTTCCTAATTTGTACAAGAAATTGTATCTGCTAGTTTCATCCTTAAGCATAGAGTGAAATTGTATCTGCCTGATTTATCCTAACCTATACTAGAAATTGTATATGCTTTTTTTCATCCAAAAACATTAAAGATATTGTATATGGTTGTTTCATACTAACTATAGAAGAAATTGTATCTACTTGTTTCATCCTAACCAGAGAAGAAATTGTATCTAGTTGTTTCATCCTACTAACAGAAAAAATTGTATCTTAATTGTTTCATCCTACTAACAGAAAACATTTTTATCAGCTTATTTAATCCTAATTACAAAAGAAATTGTATCAACATGTTTTTATCCTAACCGCAGAAGAAATTGTATCGGGTTGCTTCACCCTGACCACAGAAGAAATTGCGTCTACTTGTTTCATCCTAACCAAGGCAAAAGAAAATAAAAATATTTGTTTATTTCATCCTAAACTATAGAAGAGATTTCATCAGGTTGTTTAATGAAAAAATCATATAAGAAATTGTATTTGCTGGTTTCACCTAAACTATAGAAGAAATTGTATCAGTTTGCTTCTTCCTAAACATTGAAGAAATTGTATCTGATTATTTCTTCCTAACCAATACAAGAAACTGGCTTGTGGAATAAGACAATTACTAGCAGAAACTCTTTCTTGATCTCATAATAAACTAGTTCCCATTTACAGATTGGTGAACTTGAGCGGAAGTCCGCGAATGGGATTCCAGTAATCTTTAAGTAAGGACTGAATCACTCCGCCTCGCCACCAATGACTCATCCTTAACCTATCTGACATGAGAAGAGTATGAACTTGAACTATGCAGTGGAAATCTTCACCCAAACTAATTTTTTTCATGACACCCGCCCCCCTCCCACACACACACATGTATATATGTATCTACATAAATATATATATATCTATATATATATATATATATATATATATATATATATATATATATATATATATATATATACACATATACATATAACAACAACAATAAATGCTGCCGTTTCTGGTCAACTGCAGGACAGAGGCCTGAGACATATCAATTCATGTCTGAGGTTTGGTCAGTTTTCATAACCACACTGGCCAGTGTGGATTGGTGATGGTCGTCTGATCGCTCATAGCAATCCAACAAATTATGGGTGGCTCTGATTACTAGAGCTTTACTTAATATAGCAGTACGCAAACTCTTTCACCACCTTAAGGTATCCTCACTTGGAAAGGGATATACTGTGTGTGTGTATTTATATATATATATATATATATATATATATATATATATATATTTGGGCTCAAGCCATGTCGTCCTGATGGAAGTTCCTATAGGGTAGTTTCCTAGGGTATATTACAACTACGGCGATATTCCCAGAGAATTTACCTTAAGGTACCAGAATTCTAACTCCTGGAGCGAGTATCCCTCGTGAAAGGGATATCGCGACATATCAGAGGACGTATTCTAGACACGTCACATGGCAATCTACGACCTGAACAGAGATTTTGTCTCGTAGGAGGTGATTGACGAGATACGAATTCGGGAAAGAAAAAGGGGAGCCGCTCCCAAGGCTTCCCTATCCCCCGATTCGTATGCGTGCCTGGCGCCAATCCTGGCGCCATCTGTATTCCTTTTTGCGTAGCTTAACAACTCGGTGTTTTTTCCTGTTTTTCTCGCAAATCTTGGATTTATTCAGCTTTTCATGGCTTCTCCGTCTTCGTTGGCCTCGGATAAGTTGAGTATAGTGTCTGTTATGTATAAATGTAGGCTCTTGGTAAAATTTTGAGTGATTAATAGGATTAATCTTTGATACAAGAGCCGTAGCCTACCAGAGGTGTCCTGGACACTGTCACTCGCTAGGTATAAATTAATTAGTCAGAGTGACATTCCTGGTTGTTTTGCTTTAATAAATTTTAGCTATTTAGCTTTACATAGGATTTCCTTTCGTGCTTAGTATTATTTGGCGAAGTATTCGCCATTCTGGCCTACGCTAGGCCATGTAGCCTAGTCGTTTGGTCCTAGTACTTCATGCATGATTTTGGTTTTTCCGAGTGTAATTAAAATTTTATTGAAGCTTTAGGCTATATTTTATACATTTAAGACTGTGTGGAATATTTCCAAGATTGTATACGTGTGAGTTTCGGTGAATTAGGTAATCGATTCTCTTGGTGCCTAGGCTAATTGCTTATGGAGCCTTAGTATACTTTATCATACTCCCCGGTTGCTTTCTTTTCTTCGGAGAAGGTATGCAATCCCTTTCCCTCTGTTTAAGCCTTGGGCTTATCCCTAAGTGGTTTTTTCCGAATTTATTTTCGATAAAACTATACTAGGGTGTTACTGTACCTTCCTGTTCCAGTAAGTCTGGTTCAAAGAGGGACAGAACAACAGAGTTTTTAGTCTGAGTCCGTGTTGTCTGGCTTGGGGCAGAGTCTCCCTCGCTGACCTAACACTTACAAAGGGAGCTTAGCTCCCTTAGGTCACTACCGAAGGTTTCTGTAAGTTATGATTCCTTCTTTTGTGATCGACCAGACTAAGTCCTGTTGCTGTTCTCGGGGGAGGATAAGTTCTTCCCTTGGGAGTAGCAACGCCTTCCTTGCTTTGGTGCTCTGGAAGCTGGCAAGTATTGCTGGCCCTTTCCCTTAGATCTCCCTTAGGCTAAGACAAAGTTCTTGGCTGCGAGTGATCTGTCACTAAAGCAAGGTTGGCAGGACCCTCTTGTCCCTTCCCCCTCTATCTCCGTAATGGCCTAGCCATTACTGTACTGTACCTTGCCGGCCGGCAGAGCTGGCCGGCAGGGGTATTACTGTACTGTACGTCATTCTACTTCTGGACCTAGTATAGGTTGGGATGTGGAATTGACTAAGCCCATTGCCGGCCGGCAGAGATGCTGGCCGGCAAGGGTCTTATGTTTTCGAGTGCTGCCCGGACCTCTCTTGGTCCCTCATCCATGCCTGCCGGCAGAGCCGGACGGCATTGGTCAGGGAAGCCTGAATTAAGTTTCTCCCCTTCCTTATATGCACTCTTTCGGTTGCCGGGCTTGGGGGGTTGTGTACACTCTTATCCCGGCATCCATTCTATTTTCTTCTAGTGCTGTACCTGTCCCGGCTGCCGGCCTATGAGGCCGGCAGCCGGGCAGGTGTAGTCTTCTGGTTCTTTTGCTGCCGGCTGGCATCGGTCTTGTACCTTTGCCGGCCGGCTTATGTCAGTCCTTGTCTGCCGGTCACCAAGAGTGTGGCCGGCAGCTGGGTACTACCTTGTGTAGTTGCTGGCCGGCAGTCATTGCCGGCCAACACTGGCTGTTGCCGGCCGGCAGCTGCTGCCGACCGGCACAGGCATTTGAACCAGAGTGCTGCCGCCCTATAGCTGTTAAGTAGTATACTTTAAAGCTAGCTGTGGTGTGTGCCGGCCGGCACACATCCTCCTATACTGTACTAGTATTCTTCTGTATAGCATATACAGTAAGAAGAAAACTATAGTAAAGGTTTAGGTACAGCACTGTATCTTCTAACACTATTGTGTTTTCTTGCACAGCCCTTTGCTGTTGCCCTCAGATAGGAAGCAGAGTTCTTCCCTGTCTATTATCCAGGATTTTAAAATCATTGCCTAGGTGTGAGCTCCACCTGTTTCCTCTGGAAACCTTGCATTGGTTACTCTAGAAGAGATAAACCATTTTGATTTTATTATCTGGAAGGCTGCAACAATGGGTTGTGAGGGAAACACAAGTGTGTGTCTTTCCTTTATGAATTGTTATGCTATACTATGCATATCCAGTGATACATAGTTCACTTGATACTCATGGAAATTTCTTCTCTTTACAGGGGGACCCTCCGAAGTGCGGAAATGTTTTCTGCAATGTCCGCAGCAAGAACCTCTGCGGACATGAGTGTTGTAGGAGACACGCAGCATGCGCTGTCTCCAAGGATGATCTCCAGTATTGGGACCCTCAGGTATGTACTGTATGCACTAACCTGATTACTGAGGCTTTTGATTCCCCTAGAACGGCGGAATCAAGGGATATAGCAAGGGAAAAGCTTCGTACTTGGGTAAGGGGCTTCAAGAAGAACACCTCTGGCCCTTATCTTCAAAGTGAGAAGATGAGGGCGTATCTTTTTCCCCAGGCATCAGCTGAGGCAGTGATTCCCCAGCCTCAAGAGGAGATCCCTCAAGATCAAGTCCAGGTGGACGAGGAAGTCGCAGATGCGATGCAAGACATCCAGTTGTGTGACAGGATGTCTGACCTGGACGAACGTTTGGAAGAAGACCTCCTGGCAGAAGGTCAGGATCAAGTTCAAACCCCGGATGTCGTAGAGGATGAGGTCGACGAGGTGTCGGCTACTCCGGTTCAGATGCCGGAGCCTATCCCCTCAACATCGGCTGGTCTCCCAGTAGAACTGGGACAGGCCCTCTCTTCGATTGTTGGAATGATCCAACAAATGCAGAAGGAGAATCAGGAGAAGGCGGCTGCAATGGAACTGCGTATGCAGTCCCTAGCAGAATCACATGGGCCCCAGAAAAGGCTCAATGTGAAAGACCTTCCCATATGCTCAGATGCTAACCCATGGAGGTATGCTGAGCACATGCCGATGACGACTGGAAAGATCGTCATCTCGGATAAGCTGGGTTCAGTTCCCCTAGAGGAGGTAGAATTCTGGCCCAGCAAGGCATCATATCCGGACTGCTATGTCCGGCTGAGAAAAGAACCAGCTTCAAGGGAGGAGACAGAGCCGGAGGAGGTCATTATTATGGACCACGCTAAGGCTCAAGCCCTACTTTCATCCTCGATGAAAGAGAGGGGCTTCTCTAATTCGAAGGTAGCTGCATTGAGCAAGAAGCTCCCTTCTTTTGTGTCCTCTCCTGATAGAGCCTTCCCCTTTTTACAAAAAGGGTTTGCGGCTGTCCTAAAGGCAGTCGAGGCCGGCAAGCCTTGCCCCTCCCTGGAGGAGTGTAAACCCTTGTCGCTGGCTCTGCCTATGGACCACAAAGACTGGAAGGATGTCCATCTGACATTCTCAGTGGGAAAGTTGGAGGCTGATATTGCCGGACGGCAATTCGGCGAGGACCTCCCCAAGCTGTCCGAATCTCTTTTACGAAGAGAGTTCGAGACCAAAGAAAGACTGGCTGCCTCAATGTCTCATCAGACTACTCTTGAGACAATGGCAAGTGACCCTAAGGTCCATGAAATGTTCATGGTAGTGGCTAAGTCTCACCTAGCCACAGTGACGAAGGACCTTTATGGCTTCATCAAGGCAAGGAGAGCTTGCAGGGAGTTCGTGTTCACCGGGGCTTCGGTGAGACACGAACCAAGGAAATTAATCTCCTCCAACATTTGGGGAAAAGACCTTTTCCCTACCGATGTGGTCAAAGAGGTTGTTGATAAGGCCGCCGTGGAGAATAGAAACCTTCTCCAGAAGTGGGGCCTGGCTATCAAAAGAAAATCTTCCCCGGATGAGGGTCCTCAACCAAAGAGGAAGAATATGAGGACTAGGCTACCATCTCGGCCAGCCAAGCCTTATAGACAGCAACAGCAACTGCAATTGCCTTTGCCTCCAGTGCCCCAGATGGTGGCACAAACCCCGACTGCTTTTCAGTGGGTACCCCAGGCTGTGCCAGGTCAGTCAACCACATTCGCCCCAACGTTCGAAGGACAGTCTTCTTCCTTTCGTGCAAAACCTAGAGGAGCAGCCAGAGGCTCGTCTAGGCGCCCCTCAAGGGGAAGGGGATTCAGAGGTGGTCGTGGTCAGGGAGGCAAGACTTCAGGACGGCAGTCCAAGTGAAATGATACCGGTAGGAGGGAGACTGATGAAATTTTGGGATCGCTGGACCTTCGATCCCTGGGCCCAAAGCCTACTCAAGAATGGACTGGGTTGGAGCTGGTACAGCACTCCACCCCCATGCCTTCGGTTTTTCCAACACTCCACCCCCGTTTTGGAGGAGTACGTTCAAGAACTGTTGGAGAAAAATGTGATCCGAAAGGTGAAGTCCATCAAATTCCAAGGGAGGCTGTTTTGTGTTCCCAAGAAAGACTCGGAAAAGCTCAGAGTCATTCTGGACTTGTCACCACTCAACAAGTTCATAGTGAATTGCAAATTCAAGATGCTAACACTGCAACACATAAGGACCTTACTGCCCAAGAGGGCATACTCAGTCTCTATAGACTTGTCAGACGCCTATTGGCACATTCCAATCAGCCGTCGATTCTCCCCCTACCTAGGGTTCAGGCTACAACGGAAACTGTACGCCTTCAGAGCCATGCCATTCGGGCTAAACATAGCCCCAAGGATTTTCACGAAGCTTGCGAGCGCAGCTCTCAAACAATTACGCCTAAAGGGAATTCAGGTAGTAGCCTACCTGGACGACTGGCTGGTGTGGGCAGCATCCGAGACCGAATGCTTGCAAGCTTCCAGTCAGGTGATCCAGTTCCTAGAGTACCTAGGCTTCAAGATCAACAAGAAAAAGTCTCGACTTTCTCCATCCCAAAAGTTCCAGTGGCTGGGAATCCACTGGGACCTTTTGTCACACAGTTTCTCCATCCCGACGAAGAAAAGGAAGGAGATAGCGGGCTCTGTCAAGAGACTTCTAGATTCCGAAAGGATATCAAGACGCGAACAGGAGAGGGTACTAGGCTCTCTCCAGTTTGCTTCAGTGACAGACCCAGTGCTAAGAGCACAGCTAAAGGATGCAACCGGAGTTTGGAGAAGGTATGCATCAAACGCGCGAAGAGACCTGAGAAGACCAGTGCCGCCTCGGCTACGTACTCTTCTCAGACCTTGGTCCCAAGCCAGACATCTAAAGAAGTCGGTTCTTCTTCAGCCACCTCCCCCGTCGATGACGATTTACTCAGACGCCTCAAAGGAGGGATGGGGAGGTCACTCTCATCGGAAAAAAGTCCAGGGGACTTGGTCCAAGCTATTCAGGACCTTTCATATAAACTTTCTAGAAGCTATGGCAGTGCTCCTTACCTTAAAGAAAGTCTCCCCGCGTCACTCGATCCACATAAGATTGGTGACGGACAGCGAGGTGGTTGTGAGATGCTTGAATCGACAAGGGTCGAGGTCACCACCTCTCAACCAAGTGATGTTAGCCATTTTCCGATTGGCGGAAAAGAAGAAGTGGTACCTGTCGGCAGTTCACCTTCAAGGAGTCCGCAATGTGACAGCGGACGCTCTATCCAGGTTCACACCGATAGAGTCGGAATGGTCCTTAGACGCAGGATAATTTTCCTTCATTCTGAATCAAGTCCCAGAACTGCAAATAGACCTCTTTGCGACGAAAGACAACAAGAAGTTGCCCCTGTACGTGTCCCCGTACGAGGACCCCTTAGCGGAAGCAGTGGACGCAATGTCCCTCGACTGGAACAGATGGTCCAGGATTTATCTGTTCCCTCCTCACAACCTTCTGTTGAGGGTCCTCAACAAACTGAGATCCTTCAAAGGGGTAGCGGCAATAGTGGCCCACAAGTGGGCGAACAGTATGTGGTTCCCCTTGGCGTTGGAACTACAGATGAAGTTCGTGCCGCTACCACATCCAGTTCTGACCCAGCGAGTCCAGAAGTCGACTGTCTGCGCTTCATTACAGAAAACCCAGACCCTGCAGCTCATGATTTTCTCGCCCTAGTGGTGAGAAAGCGCTTCGGGATTTCGAAAGCCAGCATAGACTTCCTAGAGGAATACAAGTGCAAATCGACTAGAAGGCAATATGAGTCATCTTGGAGAAAATGGGTGGTCTTTGTAAAGGCAAAGAATCCGCAGGAGATCTCAACAGACTTCTGCTTATCTTTCTTCATCCACCTCCATGGCCAAGGGTTGGCAGCTAACACGATTTCAGTGTGTAAATCTGCTTTGATGAGACCCATTTTATTTGCCTTCCAGATCGACCTAGGTAACGAGATCTTTAATAAAGTTCCGAAAGCCTGCGCTAGGCTCAGACCTTCAGCACCTCCAAAGCCCATCTCATGGTCTTTAGACAAAGTTCTTCATTTCGCCTCCCTGTTGAGCAATGAAGAACGTGCGTTAAAGGATTTGACGCAAAAGTTATTTTCCTATTTGCACTCGCGTCCGGGGCCAGGGTTAGTGAGATCGTAGCCCTCTCGAGAGAGGCAGGTCGTGTTCAGTTCCTGGATGGGGGGGGAGCTGAACCTGTTTCCGGATCCTACGTTTCTCGCCAAGAATGAGTTACCCACCAACAGGTGGGGTCCCTGGAGAATCTGCCCTCTGAAAGAAGATGCATCTCTATGTCCAGTAGAATGCCTAAAGGTCTATCTTCGTAGAACTTCAGACTTCAAGGGTGGTCAACTATTCAGGGGAGAAACATCAGGCTCAAATTTATCTCTGAATCAACTCAGAGCGAAAATCACATATTTTATTCGCAGAGCGGATCCTGACAGTACACCCGCAGGTCACGATCCGAGGAAAGTTGCCTCATCCCTAAATTTCTTTAATTGTATGGATTTTGAACATCTCCGTTCATACACGGGCTGGAAGTCTTCCAGGGTGTTCTTTCGCCACTATGCGAAGCAAGTAGAGGAACTTAAGAGATCTGTGGTAGCAGTGGGTCGTGTAGTTAACCCTACTGTTTAACTCTGCAAGGAACAGTGGTCTTAATTGGGACGATTAAGTCCAGGGTGAATGTGTAGGTACATACTGTACTACAAACTAAATGAGGGCACCAAGTGCCCATATAGACTGTTCCATCTTTCAAAGGTGAACCTAGCATAAGTTCAGACATGTGTGCCAAGCGTTTCTAACGCTAATGTGATTGATTTGTAATACAGACTTTTTATGACTTGATACCTTGGTATCTTATTAAAGTGGTGTTTAATGGTT
The DNA here is from genome assembly GCF_036898095.1 of Palaemon carinicauda. Taxonomy (NCBI): domain Eukaryota; kingdom Metazoa; phylum Arthropoda; class Malacostraca; order Decapoda; family Palaemonidae; genus Palaemon; species Palaemon carinicauda. The sequence continues at coordinate 129,750,533 of NC_090725.1, read as the reverse complement.
TTTCTTTCAGATAAACAAGTTCTGTTTACTATCATACTTATGCTTAAAGTTTTGGGTTATCCTCTTTTATATAAATATATATATTTGTTGTTAACCTGTCTATTTATTATCTGTCAATAAACTTGTTCTTGAGAACCTTGCGTCTCTTTCACCTGTGTCAATTTATTGGTATAATTGAGCATTTTAATTCTATGTATCTTATCTGGGATAATTCTGATAGAATTGTTCTGTTATGCAAGCTATGTTGCATTGGTTTATGTAAGTCCCCTAATGGGAGGACTCCGTCCCATAAAGGGACGAGGGCGGTTTTATTAGTTTCTTCCTATGCGGATATAAACCTTTGTCCAATACAAGTATTGTGCGGATTACTGGTCAATATATTGACGCAGTGGTTCTATACAAACTATGCTTTACTTAATATAGGGCGAGACCACTATATTAGCTTGCCTGGTATTCATACATAGATATATGTACTCTTCGAGACTTTCCAGAGTCTAGTAGGACTCTTCCCTGTAGGGGGCAGGAAGCTCTAACATAGTTTATAGTTAGTTGAAAAGATGTATAACGGTAACATCTTAGGTCTCTAGGTCTAGTCGACCGGGAATAAATACCTCCGGGGAGTACGGCACGTTCTGAGAATCCACAGATACAGTAATGCTCTGGTACACTTCCATCAGGACGACATGGCTTGAGCCCAAAAAACGGATTTTGAGCGAAGTGAAAAATCTATTTTTGGGTGAGATAGCCATGTCGTCCTGATGGACCCGCCCTTGCCTTTCTAAGAAAGGGCTGTAGGACCCCTCCCTACATACAGTATCTGTAGCACCTCGTGTACGCTACAAGGAATACAGATGGCGCCAGGATTGGTGCCAGGCACGCATACGAATCGGGGGATAGGGAAGCCTTGGGAGCGGCTCCCCTTTTTCTTTCCCGAATTCGTATCTCGTCAATCACCTCCTACGAGACGAAATCTCTGTTCAGGTCGTAGATTGCCATGTGACGTGTCTAGAATACGTCCTCTGATATGTCGCGATATCCCTTTCACGAGGGATACTCGCTCCAGGAGTTAGAATTCTGGTACCTTAAGGTAAATTCTCTGGGAATATCGCCGTAGTTGTAATATACCCTAGGAAGCTACCCTATAGGAACTTCCATCAGGACGACATGGCTATCTCACCCAAAAATAGATTTTTCGCTTCGCTCAAAATCCGTTATATATATATACATATATATATATATATATATATATATATAGTTATACATACATATATATATAATATATATATATATAATTATACATACATATGTTATCATAGATACTTATATACATACATACATATATATATATATATATATATATATATATATATATATTTACATATATATATAAATATATATATATATATATATTATATATATATATATTCACATATATATATATATATATATATATATATATATATATATATATATATATATATATATATATATATATATATATATTGACATATATGTAAATATATATATATATATATATATTAAATATAAATTATATATATATATATATATATATATATATATGTATATATATATATATATATATATATATATATATATATATATATATATATATATATATATATTTCCGGTTACGCCCTGCTCTGCCCGTCCATCACGTAAAAGAGGGTGGGTGTGGCCATACCCTGGTGAGAGGGTGGTGCGTGCGCATAACTATCTACATATTTAGCCATCATATTTGATGGATTTCATAAACAAGTATTTATATTTATCTATATATATATATATATATATATATATATATATATATATATGTCTGTGTGTGTGTGTGTGTGTGTGTGTGTTTGTGAGTGTGCGTGTGTTCCTCTGCTAGACAAAGGAAGACATTGCGCCAGTGCTTTCATCTTATCATACCTACCAAGGATCAAGAGTGAGAGCACAAAAGCGATTAGTTTTTTCCTAATCGTACCTCCTGCTTAATGAGAACGCGAAACATCACACACCAAAAATTGCACCTAAAGATATCACTACCTCAGGCTATTGAACCTTGTCAATTCTGCTGCTGAGGAATAAGGGGATACTTCATAGCAAGAAGTATAAACGTAATGATTATACAGACACACACACATATAAATATAAAGTATATATAAGTGTATATCATAATTAAATGAATATAATGTATATATATATATATATATATATATATATATATATATATATATATATAGTATATATAGAGTATATATATATATTATATATATATATATATATATATATATATATATATATATATATATATATATAAAACCTACATATAGTATATCTATGTATGTGCGCACACACACATCTACAGTGGTACCCTTCTTTACATGGATTCTGAATTTAGGTCAGTTTTCTTTAAACATCAAATACAAAAATAAAATTTACATTACACTAATTTACATGATCTATGCCAGGCTCTCCGTCGAGCAATTCCAATGTAAAATGGCAAAAATAAATGTTCTACTTATTATGAAAACAGTAGTATACATAGCGTAAACAGAAAATGTCATAAAAATGTATGATGGAAAGCGTAAGCTACCTTTGACGGATTTGTATACTTCTTGAAACTATTTAGTACTGTACAGGCTCTAGTGTGTAACTTTATACTGACCGAAGCAATGATGGCTTTGTTAAGTTGAACAATTACTGTATTGTATATTTTGCGAATAGATATCAAAAGTATGAAGTGCTAAATTTGGGACTTAAAGAAAGATGGAAATAAGCTAAAATATATTTATACACACTACGGCACTTACAGATCTTCGTTACCGAGAAGTTTGACAAAGCACAAACAGTGAATTCTCTCCCAGGTGTAATGAAATACTATTTGAAAGTCTCAAGTAGTATGTAAATGTTTGATTTGTGTTGAGATATGTCTGTATCAATAATATATTGCTTATATTATGTGCGAGTATTTTAAGTTTTCAAACTAGTCCTTTGTCTAAAATAACTGGCATGGGACCTTAGTAACTTTTTTTTTTATCATTATCTTATAAAGGAAGAGATAGACAAAAGCCGTTTGCTGTTTTGCAGTAGGGGAAATGGTCACAAGATTTCGAAGAGGGATAACGAAGAATGACAGTGTGAATGTAGTTATGATTTTAGGTAGTTCAGAAAAAAATTACACCAGGAGCAAGACCAGCTCGAAAGTGTATAGTGGCAATCCATCTGGTGACTGCACAGAAAAAAAGGATTATGGAAACCACTGAAGAAATTCTTTCATTGTAATATTATTCTATTCCAGAGAGCCAAACTTGGGAAACTCCACGCACAGGTGGCTCACCATATTTGCATTTCTCTAATTCCATTTTTGGTTCAAAAAGAAACTGTCAACCTATGCATATTCCTCGGTTACTAGAATCTTTAGAATTTCTCTGATTCACTCTAGGAACAGCAAAAATTTGTTTTAAGTTTACACTTAGTTCAGATTTTTTTCTGGTGTTAATATTATCAATATGTCTAATGTAGACAGGTTCCTCACCCACAATATGTCAGCAAAAACACTTAACACAGAGCCAACGCGTTCGGTCTTGGCCATCAGAAGGACAATCAAAGTCTGTTATCAAAAGCCACACCAGTTATGTGAAAAAGCAAACAATTTCATTCTTATGAATGATCACATAAGTGGTTGTAGTATGAAGTCGAATAACAAAGTGTTTGTTACTACTCTATTTAGAAGAGAACAATAACTTTTTGAAGGATCCTTCCACTTATATATTCAATCATGATGCCATTTTCCTCCAAGAAGACGAGGGTCTAGAAGATGTTGATCTTCTGGTTTTCACACGTCTTTCCTCAATGAGGATGCTAGATCTCTGTCTCTAATCTGGATGCCACAACATTACTTGACTAAATACCTGGCACATATATACCAAGAGACAACGAATTTTCAAAATGTCGTCCCAACAACTGTATACCTGGTCATATGCTATTACATAATCAACAGACACACAACAGAACTTCCTCCCCATAGGATCGATCCATGATATTGTGCAAAGCATTCTACTTTATATGTGTATATTCAATTCTAAAGAGTAATAGCCTATAAGAGCTATAAGACAGTGAAGTTGGATACAACATAAAATGAAAGAAAACAGGCAATTCTGTATTTTTGTCGAGTATTTATTCGGAACATCCATAAAAGGATTAAGAAAAGAGAGGAAATGTTTTATCCACAATAAATCATCTCAGCCAGAGCAACATAATCGCAAATATAAAGTCAGGAACTCCAGTGAGAAATGTGAGAATCAGATATTTAAATCCGAACTTCCATCAAAAATAGCGTTACTTTATTGCATTATATTTCATACAAAGGTTTGCATTGCATCTCCGTGAATTTTCTTAGATAATTCTTTACACCTTATTTAATAAATACATATTAGCTTTAACAATAGTAATTACTATGACGGTAGAAACTGTACTAGTTATATTAGGAGATTTTTGTAAAGATTAATTTACTTTTTTATTCCTTTAGTCATAGATCTCTTTACACAGCCACAAAAATCTCTATTTGTAACAAGACACTCAACCTGTAATTTACTACACATTAATATGACCTACCTCCAGTAAAATAAACATTA
>NC_090725.1:129730893-129735893 GCF_036898095.1 Palaemon carinicauda | reverse complement strand
TAGCCATACAAGTAATTAAATTACTTAAAGATGCTCCGACAAGGAAGGTGACATGTTGCCCACCAGATTGTCCAAGAAGTTATACTGGAATAATGCAAAGTTTAATTGAGTAATACGTCTTGCCCGATTCAAGAAAAGGTGATATGAAAGAAAACTATAAACTAGGTTTAAGTTTTGCAACACGCATATACAGTGATTGTGACAGTTTCGCAAATGGAGTACTATCCTCCCAGAAGGTGAAAGAAATCGATAGCCTGTAAGCAAATTTACTGGTTAATAAACCCGTCTCTATGTGGCTATTTATTCGATGATATTTTTCTTTAGTAGCTGCAGTGAGGGCGATGCAAAAGATTTTGAAGTTTGCCAAAATAAAAAATGATGGTGTGTAACTCACATTCCAGGCAGGTGGCAACCATTAGAGCAGGGGTTCTCAAACTTCTTGGCCCATGCACCCCTTTCACCATTTGCAATGATGTCATTCACCCCCCCCCCCTTCCCGTCTTTTCCAAATTTGTCTGTCTCAAAAAGTGCACTGTATATAATATGCAAATATTACTAAAAATCCTTTTATTTTATTTTTTTCAAACTGAATTATACATTTTCAGCATTACATGGATTACTTTTACAATGGAATATTACAAATTATATGCAAATTGAAAATATCGATGGATATATAAAACTTGAATGAAAGTAAAATAGTTTTTTTTTTTTTTAATTTATAAGAACTACTTAACAGGCCAAACTGAAGGTGATGCAACAAACAAAAAGTTCGATAGGGTAACAAGATATTATAAATCTGTAATTATTTTTATTCAGAAGATTACATTTCATCGATTGACGAAACCTGTGATTGTTTTTTCTTAGCCAATTCTGGGATACGCGGATGAGTGCTTGAAAGGGCACAACGCAGGTAATTTTCTACCTCTAATCTACTGCGCTGCTTCGTTTTAATTTGTAACAGAGTTGAAAATCCTGACTCACAAAGATATGTCAATACAAACGGAAGCAATACACGGATAGCCATTTCTGCCAGTTTTGGGTAGTAATCGCACATCAGAGGCCAAAATTCTGTTATTGATTTCTCATCGAACATATCTCTTACACCCGAATCACGTTTTAACTCCAAAAACTCATCTTGACAATCATCAGGAACTTTTTCAACCGGCAGTTTGAATGGATTTCTGACTAAATCCAACTCATCATCACTAAGTTCGAGAAAATATCGTCTGAATTCATTTTCCAGTGCTGTCAAATGCTACAAAATTTAATTTTTTGCAAATTGAGGAAGCACCTTGTCTTCACCACAAACATCAAGAATGGATGACAGTTTCTCAAACATTGCTACATTTTCTGCATTTACCCTTTTCTTCTAATTTTCAGGCTTGCTCATGAAACTTCCAAGGAATCTACGAATTCTATAATGTCTGTATTCCTTCATGCATCTGAAGATTCAGTTTATTCAGTTGCTCAATTATATCAACCAAATAGGCAAGACGCATGATCCATTCCTCATCACTCAGCCAGGCAGGAAATTATGTTTTACCTTGCACTTCAAAAAACAATTTGAGCTCATCTCTAAGCTCAAATCCTCGCTCAGTTACATTTCCTCTTGAACGCCAACGAACATTTGTGTGAAAAAAAAAGCGAATGATGGGTTGCATCCACATCAGTACATAGCTGCTTGAAAAGTCGTGAGTTGAGAGCCCCTCCTTTGACGAAATTTACAATTCTAATTGTTTGATCCAAAACCTTCTCTAGCGGAGCAGGAAGTGTTTTTGAGGCTAGTGTCTGACGATGGCTCATACAATAAATGCCTTTCACTTTTGGAGCTGGCTTTTTCACACATACTTGGAATTCTGATTTTGTCCCTAACATAGCTGGTGCTCCATCTGTACAACACCCACTGATATTATCCCACGAAAGATTTTCTGATTCAAAAAAAGATGAAACCTTCTCCAAAATATCAGAGGCCTTGGTAGTTAGTTCAAGAGGAGAACAAAAGAGAACTCCTCTTTAAATGAACCTGAGTGAACACACCTTGCAAACACCATCAACTGGGAACATGATGCCACATCAGTTGATTCATCAAGTTGAATTGAAAATAAGCTAAATGCTGAAGACTTTATCTCCTGCACAACTTGATCCTTGATATTAGCTTCTCAGTTATTTATTGTCCAGGAATTCCCAACCTTGGAGTTGCCAAGTAATTCTCTTGGAACCTACTTAATTCCCTAGGGCTCTGTCTCTTCCTCTGTACCTTTTCCAATCCTAGGATTAACTTGGGTGGTCACTTGTATATTACTGTCTAATCCATTTTTCCTGGGCCAGCACATGATATAATCCCAGCCCACATGACAGGCTAGTTACGCCATAGCCTATAATTGCTCTCCTCGCCCATAAACTTACTTCGGTCACAATTCACCCCCTGAAAGCCCAAAATTCACCCCTGGGGGTGAATTTCACCCCCATTGAGAACCTCTGCATTAGAGCAAGGTAATGTCGATTTTTCATCTGTCATTCTCATTACATGACCTGCCTATGTCCATTTCTTTTTCTTACATACTGTTAGAATATACTCTACTTTAGTTTGTTCTCGTATCCATGTTGCTCTTTTCTATCTCTTAGTGTTATTACCAACATTATTCTTTCCATAGCTCTTTGAGTTGTAACTAGCTTATGTTCTAAGGCTCCAAGTTTATGATGCATAAGTTAATACTGGTAAGACCATGTGATTAAATGCATTTCTGTTTAGAGAAAGTAGCATTTTACTTTTCATAATCTCATTTGTAGTTTTGGTCATATGTCCTGGGGAAACTCTTATGTGTATTCATTAACAATCTCTAGAGGTTCGTCCAAAATCGTTATTTGTTGCATCGCTGTATTTTCATTGAACATTATGTTACTTTTACTCATATTCATTTTCAGTCCTACATTTCAGCTTACTCTATTCAAATCTTCTATCATCTTTTTCTATTCCTCCCATGATTCACTAAACACAATTATATCATCTGCAAATCTAAATTTTCCCCATTAATGTTAATTGCAACATTTTCCCAATCTATTTTTTTTTTTTCAATTCTTCACGACATGCTGTTAATAATTTAGGAGAGATGGAGTCTCCCTATCAAACTCTTTTTTTCAATCGGAATTTTCTCATTATGTTTATATAGTTTTAGGATTGCTGTAATTCCTGTATATGCAGTATATCTTCAAGTCCTTTCTAACACAAGATTCATCTATTCCTTATCTTTAAGGGGTTTTCATTACTGCTGAAGTTTTGACAGAAACAAAAGCTTTCTCACTGTTTATAAATGCCATACATAGTGTTTTGCAATACTACATTGCTTTTTCCATTACCTGGTTAATTAATTACATGGATATGATCAGTTGTTGAATACCCACTTCTAAAGCCTGCCTGCTCTCTTGGTTGATTAACCTTCATCATCCCAGATATAGTAAACATTGAGCAAAAACAATGAAATTTTGTAGAAATACTTTATTGCCATAAATATACAGAAGAAAATATTAAGAGTATTCTTTCAAGAAGTGCCAAGTTATGGCAATGTTCCCATGTGGGAACGCTGGGACTATGTGAACCGAAAATTCCTTTATTTTACCAACTTTTCAAAAGTATCACACAAACATCATTAGATTGCCTTTTCATTTAGAATGACATTAAATTTTAAGAATTTAGATAAAAAACATGTTATCATTGGGGGCGTATAACTTCACAAAAGAACTTATTCTTGCTCTGTGTGATAAGTAACTGCACACACTGTGCCTTTATTGGTACTTGGTACATTAGTATCTTGTCTTCCTTGTTTACAATTCTTCTTTATATGGCCATTCCCACCAAATGAAATGTTAGTGGGTAGTTCTGTCATCTTAGTTTGCTGAATGCATGCTTGTGGAGCCAAAGGCTTTAGGAAACGAAGTGTTATTTCTTACCTTAAATCCAGATGGGAGAGTGTTTCATCTGCAAGTTGACAAAGCAAACTCCAAGCAGCAACTACTGATAAATTTAGAACATTAGAAAACAATGGTCAGTACCAGTTCTTACCCTGGTCGGTATTTGGCCAAAAGTCGATCTATCAAATCTACTCCACCCATTCCTTCATTGTATTTATGTAAAAGAAATGCCTGCTTTCCTTAGTTCTGGGTGTACTCTTCACATGACGAGTAGCTTCATGAAGGGGAAAATGTGTTTCATGGTTACTTGCAATTGTGATGATAACACTGTCATTCCACTTGCGCAAATATACTTCTCCACCACAGCTGAAATCAAAATTTCCTCTTTCGGCCTTTTTCATTTATATGTTTGATTTCATGGACTTTGTAGCACCAGCCGTTCTATTTTCACGAACAGTGCCAGTAGCCCTGAAGTTCTGCTCAGCAAGAGACTTCAACAGAGGATGCGATGTAAAGAAATTGTCAAAGTATACTTCATGCTTTGTTAATTCCAAACAAGACTCAATGGTAGACATCATGTCATTCACGATACACATTCCAAGGGGAAGCTTGGTCTGATCGTATTATTTTCTTTTGCAGAGCTTTAGCTAATATGGGTAGCCATCCTTACCACAAAGCGCCCATATCTTGTAGCCAAATCTAATTGGTTTGCCTCTAATGAACATTTTTTGCTGAGTGTCGACCATAATATGGTACCATTGATTCATCAATACATAGCATCTAATGAAATATACCATATTTTTTCAGATTTTCATTCAAGAGTGTGTAGATGGGTTCAATTTTTGCGAGCTTATTTTCTTCTTGTAGATTATTATTATCTGCAAAGTGTATGGAATTTTTCAAGGCGTGCACCCGGTTGCGAGTCATAGCCTACGCTACAATTGGAACTCCTAGATCTGGCTTTGTAGACCAGTAGTGCCTTTCTTCCCATAATTTATGGTAACCTGAGAGTAATAAAATATCAAGAAATTTTCTAATTTCATCACGGCTAATGCTAAAATGTGGTTTGGATATCGGCAGACCTAGAAAGA
>NC_090725.1:129703393-129725893 GCF_036898095.1 Palaemon carinicauda | reverse complement strand
TAATTTCTCCATTTCTCCTAAAAAATTACCATCTAAAATCTCAAATGTGCCTACACATACGACGAATAGTCTGGTCTATTCTTTCCATACTCTCCTCTGTCCTCATACACCTAACAACACTGAGATTACCAAAGAATTCTTCTTCAACCAAGGGGTTAACTCCTGCACTGCACTTATTCAATGGCTACTTTCCTCTTGGTAAGGGTAGAGGAGACTCTTTAGCTATGCTAAGCAGCCCTTCTAGGAGAAGGACAGTACAAAATCAAACCCTTGTTCTTTATTCTTAGGTAGTTCCATAGCTACTGTACAATGGTCTACCACTGTCTTGGGTTAGAGTTCTCTTGCTTGAGGATGCACTTGGGCAGACTGTTCTATCTAATATCTCTTCCTCTTATTTTCATAAATTATCTATCGATTATGCTGAATCCCCTACTGCTGCTACCTCCGCGGTCATCTAAGGCAACGGAGGAAGCAGCAGGGCCTACCGGAACTGCGTCACAATCGCTCGCCATTCATTCCTATTTCTAGCACGCTCTCAGTATTATGAAGCTTCATCTTTGGTGGATAACGGGGGAGGGTGGGCTGTGGCACCCTAGCAGTACCAGCTGAACTCAGTCGAGTCCCTTGTCAGGCTGGGAGGAACGTAGAGAGTAGAGGTCCCCTTTTTGTTTTGTTTCATTTGTTGATGTCGGCTAACCCCCAAAATTTTGGGAAGTGCCTTGGTATATGTATGTATGTATGTATCGATTATAAATGAAATATATGTTTTATTGTTGTTACTATTCATAAAATATTTTATTTTAATTTTTGTACTGCTTCACTTGTAGTTTATGTTTCATTATTTCCTTTCTCCACTGGAATATTTTTCCCTATTGGACCCCTTGGGCTTATTGCATCCTGTTTCTGCAATTAGGGTTGTAGCCTAGCTAATAATAATAATAATAATAATAATAATAATAATAATAATAATAATAATAATAATAATAGTATGACAGGATTCCGGTTTTTTTGGGGGGATAACACCTGGCTTATACTAGACTGACTATATATATATATATATATATATATATATATATATATATATATATATATATATATATATATATATATATATATATATATATATATATATATATATATATATACACTGTATATATATATATATATGTATACACACACACACACACACATATATATATATATATATATATATATATATATAGTATGATCAGAACCTAAGCCCGTCTCTACCTAATTTAGGGCCAGAAGGGATTCCCAATCACAAAGGGACCATGACGTTGTGAATGCTAGTGAAAACTTTTTCGCGCTGCGAGCATCTTCTGATCACCATGTGAGTCAAAGACCTTATATGTCAGGCTGCCGCAAGCTGTAAAAATAAAGAGGGGCTGATCTTGCAAAAAAGCGCGTCAAAAGAGTATTGAAAAAAAAAAAAAAAAAAAAAAAAAAGCATATATTTTGAGTTATTTTGTAGAAATACTTTTGATAACGATGGCCAGGATCATAGATAAAATTTTCCTTAGTGTTTTGTTATATACTGTTAAGTCTATTGATTGCTCTTTAAATTGTGATACTTTCACAGCAAGACCAATATTTCTATTATTTTGGATGTGACTGTACAGTAATTTAGTAAGATTTATTTTCTAATGGTTGAATAAGGTGTTAAAGGATATAGTTCGAATGCCCAATGTCTGCAACATAGGGAACATTGAATCTTTATACTTCCTTAGCTCTTCAGTCCCAGGTACTATTGGGCTGCCTAATCAAAGTTCATTTAGAACGATTGAGAGTAAATCAGCATAGGCAGAATAAAATCTCCTTTCAACTGATAAATTCATTGTTTTCTGCCAGGGGTGGGATAGATCAGAGCTAGTTATCCTGATGAGATCGTAAGAGTACATTATTTACTTTTACAGATAAAGACAAAGAAGAAACCCCGTAGAGTAAAGGGCCGTCCAGGGATTTGATCACTCATGGTTTTCTTCCAATGATATATAACAATTACGTCATTTTTCAAAGAAAATATACAAATTGAGAAGGCAGAAGAAATGGTGTTAACTCAATCAGTTTTGTTTTAACAAAAAAGAAAAAATATTTCGACGTAAAATATTTGTTTTTATACCATTAAAATTTCTGTGTATATCACGATCTGCCGATCATTCGAAACTTTTTATACAGATATCTCTAATTTTATCATGTTTTCTGCGTTTTTCAAGATGTATTTTACTTTATTAGTAATAACAATCTACAAACCAACTATTTTATCAACTAAATCTTACTATGATATTTGATATCACAGTTGATAAGTGAGACGTGATAAAAGTGGCTATAGTTTTGTTTTTGCTTTGCATGAAGAGAAACAGAAGTATAAACATCTTTATGATTGCAGGAATTTCGTCTTGCGGGGAACTATACTTGACTTTGATAGCTACAAAAACTTCCATTAAGGCAATTCTAGCCCCAAGAATTACCGTCGTATGCAAAACTCATCTGCAATTTTAAGTAAACAAAAACAGACAAACGTTCAGGATCATAATGCAGAAAACAAAGATAACCATTTACCATTATAGAGGCAATGAAAAATAGCTCGCCGTAAAAGTAACCAACGCAAATTCCTGCAAAGATAATAACTTTAGCTTTATCATTAGATCGTTGGAGGTTATAGGATTTTAAGGTTATACTTTACAGTGTCGAACTATTCTCATATTTTTTTTCCCCGAAGGTTCCCTGGTGGTTTTCTATCTGTAGATGGGTTGAGCTAAACTTATTCTTGATATTTTTCTTTTTGTTTTATGCAAATCTGAATTGAGGATATTCTGATGTTCTTCGTATACCTTGATGTTATTCTAAATGGTTAACTTGCAAATTATTAGCGCCCAACAATTCAGATGGTGGTGAATGATATCGCCTTCAGTTATGCAAAGAAGGAAATTCATTTCACAAACTAAAGTGCCCATCTTTTTTTTTTAATTCGTTACGACACTCTTGAATTTACTAAACATATGCTTTGGAAATCTTCAAGTCTTACAAGGATTTCTTCAAAATAGTAATTTTTATAATACTATTGTACCAACCGTGTGTCAAACGATCGTACATAGTAACGACATTTCTCTTTTATGTATACATTATCCTTTGTATCTTCGCTCTCCCCTTGCACTGACAGCGACCTGTATCAGCCTATCTGTTTTTCTTACCGTTAACTGTTAACAGAACCGGTTGCCGGTTGGACATGAAATAACCTGTTATATTTTATGACCTCTTGCCAGGACTTGATGTATATAAACACGATGTTCTGTAATAAAGTTACTCAGTTGCTTTCATCTTGCCTTTTGAGTCACAGCCTCTCTCAGCCCGTCACATTGGTGACCCCGGAAGTCGAGTCGCTCCTTCCCCCCCCCCCCTCACTGGTACTATGGCAGACTCCACGGAAGTTGGTGCCGCCCCATTCAAACTTTCATAGTTCGCCAGCGGAGAGACATCTGCTTGGTTTCAGCGGGCAGAAGTCCAGTTCCGCATCAAGGGCATGACTAGCTCAACCACCAATGCAGATTATGTTCTCGCGGCGATACCCGAGGACACCTTCCCGGAAATCTCTGATTGGCTTTGTGAACAAGGAGACACCTCAATAGCGTATGACGCCCTCAAAACATACCTTCTGCTGCAGTTCTCGCCGTCGCCAGCCGCCCTTATAGCAAAGATTTTTCAGCTCTCTCAACAACCGTTGGCGGACCAAAGGGCTTCGCTCGCCTTCAGGGAAATGACCAGTATCACTCGCCTGCAATCATGCTGCAGACGGCTCTCCTCGTGACGTGAACCTACTTCGTGCCCTTTGGGTACGCCGTTTACCCGAAGCTGTACACGCTGCCATACCCAATGTCGATAGTTTACTCATAAAGGACTTGATGACCAAAGCTGATGCCCTTATGGTCAGCCACTTCACGACCTTCAAGACCTCCATCAACGCCTCCACTCCTGATGAAGAGGACAACTATTCAACGTCAACCGAAGCTGACATGAATGCCGTAGGACATACACGTCTACCCCGTGACATGCCGGAGTGGCGACAAAGCCACCCATCACCCACCACTCACTCGTGCCCCAACCAACAACTTCTACAGCCACTTACTGCCACCCATCGGCCGCAGTTTTGCTACTACCACTCCAGATTCGGGGCTGCCACGAAGCAATGTCTCAAGGATTGTCTGTGGCCAAAAAACATGTAAGTAGGCCATCACTTGTGGAGGTGGCCTCCCGGGTTTCTAATCTTTTCTTTTTACATGATGCAGGAATGGGAGTGCGATTTTTGGTAGACACGGGTGCTTGTCGTTCTCTTTTGCCAAGGGAACTCTTCAGGACATGACGTAGTCTGTCTAAGTCTACCGACATCCGCCTGGTTGCTGCCAACAGATCTGCGATACCCATCTACAGTTACGAAAACCTCACATTATCGTTTGGAAACGGTAAATTTAATTGGAAGTTTTTCGTTGCTGTTGTCACATTGCCAGTCCTCGGAGTGGATTTTCTCTCTCATTTCCACCTTCTGGTCGATGTCGCCCAACGACGATTGGTCAACACAGACTCATACTTCTCGGCACCTCTTCACCCAGCCCCCTCCAACCTCGCTCTCCACATCAGCGTACTCACGGATGCCTATGCCCACCTCCTCACGTCGTACCAGGAAGTTTTCCCTCCAGAACTTCGCCAAACGCCCACAGCTCCTGCAAAGGATGATATTTATCACCACATCAAGACGAGGGGACCACCAGTCTTCGCCAAATTCAGAGGTCCAGTACTGGATCGATTGGCAGCGGCCAAACAGACGTTCGCCGAAATGGAGGAAATGGGCCTTTGCCAAAACGCCTCCAGCCCATGGTCGTCACCCTTTCACATCGTCCTGAAGAAAGACGGCTCCCTCCATCCATGCGGGGATTACAGGTGCCTGAACATGCAAACAGAACTGGACACTAACCCCTCCCAAACATCGCCGATGTGACCTCCTACCTGCACAAAGCGAAGGTTTTCTCCACGCTCGACCTCCTGAAGCGGTATTATCAGGTGCCTATGAAACCAGAAGACTTCCCCAAGACCGCAATCACCACTCCGTTCGGTATTTACACCTTCAATTACTCCTGTCTTGGCCTTCGTAATGCTGGAGCCACTTCAACGTCTCATGGATGGCATCTTAGGGGACCTCCCCTTCTGTGTATGTTACGTGGACGACATACTTGTGTTCTCTTCCTCAAAAGAGAAACACCTCCGTCACCTGCGCATCGTGCTCGACAGCCTGCAACAAAACGACTTTGTAGTCTGGTACGACAAGTGTACCTTTGGCGCAAACGAAGTGTCGTTCTTAGGGCACCACATCACTCCTGAAGGATTCCATCCCCTCCCTTCGATCGCGAATTGCTGGCGGTGCACTTGGCTGTCCGTCACTTTCGCCATTTCTTAGAAAGTACGCCCTTCATCATTCGCACAGACCACATGCCTCTGGTGCACGCCTTCACTCGACAGTCTGACGCCGACATATCTCCGACGTGGCTGAATACAATTGCCCCCTTCAACATGAATTCCATTGCCGATACCCTGTCAAAAAACACGTTGGCTGCCGTTCGACTGGGATTGAATTACAACGCCTTAGCTGAAGCTCAACGGCAGGATCCAGAGTATCAAGCATGTAGGACATCCTGCACATCCCTCCGTTGGGAAGACGTCCCCCTCGACGACTCCAACACCACCCTCCTCTGTGATGTCAGTACTGGTAGACCACGACCTTGGATTCCTGCTCCCATACGCTGAAAGGTGATTGATTTCATTCACGGCCTTTCACATCCATCGTGCCGTTCTACTGCACAGCTGCTGAAGACGAAGTTCATTTGGCACAGTGATGCTAAGGATTGGGTCCGCGCCTGTACTTCTTGCCAAACTTCCAAAGTACATCGACACACGGATTCAGGAGTGGGCACCTTTCCTCAACCTCAGCGTCGTTTCGCACATTCACGTCGACGTTGTAGGCCCCCTACCCACATCACAAGGACATCGTTACCTGTTTACCGTCATAGACCACTCCACTCGTTGGCCGGAAGCCATTCCCATGGAAACTGCAACGTCCCCCTCATATACAGCTGCCTTACTCTCAGGATGGATTGCAAGATTTGGTAACCCTGAGCGTATTACTTCTGACAGGGGTACCACTTTCATCTCTCAATTGTGGACATCATTAGTGAATCTCCTGGGCATCACCCTACATCAGACAACAGCCTACAACCCCGCTGCCAATGGAATGGTTGAACATTTTCATTCCACCCTCAAAGCAGCTTTGATGTTCCGCTGCAAGGACTCCAACTGGTTTACTCAGCTTCCCTGGGTCCTCCTGGGATTAAGGACCACTCCTAAAGACATCCTGGACGTCTCGGCAGCTGAAATGGTGTATGGCTACCTGTTGGTCGTCCCTGCTGAATTATTTCCTTCTGCACCTATGACGACGATCTCCAGAGCATACGTCACGTCGTGTGAAAATTTACTCCATGCCGCCAGACTTACAAGCCCCCAGCAAAGCATCACATACCGACAGGCTTGCACTCTGAAACGCACGTCTTCCTACACAACGACACTAGCAAGCCACCGCTAACGGTCCCTTACACGGGCCCTTTAATTGTGATCCAAAGCAATCCGAAAGCATTCCTACTAAACATTCGTGGCAAAGAAGACTGGATCTCCTTTGATCGTCTAAAACCTGCTTATCTCCTGCCAGATGACCCGCCTACAGTTTGCCTTTTTAGATCAGGGCGCCAAATTTAACATGTACAGTACGTCATTTTTAGGGGGAGGAGCCATGTACCAACCGTGTGTCACACGATCGTACATAGTATTGATTGATTGATTTAAAGTTTTCAGGCATCCTGACCGTACATAGTAATGACATTTCTCTTTTTTGTATATATAATCCTTTGTACCTTCGCTTTCACCTTGCACTGACAGTGACCTGTATGAACCTGGCTGTTTTTCTTACCGTTAACTGTTAACAGAACCGGTTGCTGGTTGGACATGAAATAGCCTGTTATATTTTATGACCTTCTTGCCCGGACTTGATGTATATATAAACTGGATGTTCTGTAATGAAGTTACTCAGTAGCTTTCATCTTGCCTTTTGAGTAACAGCCTCTCTCGGCCCGTCACACTATTATTAAAGGGCAACAAAACAGCATTCTTATGATACATAATTATTATTACTGGAAAAAAATATTCATACATAGAAAATTTACAAGAAATAACTGTAAGTTATTGACTTATCTGATTTTTTATTTTTCATGTTTAGAGAGAGAGAGAGAGAGAGAGAGAGAGAGAGAGAGAGAGAGAGAGAGAGAGAGAGAGAGAGAGAGAGAGAGAGAGAGAGAGAAAGGTGATTGAACGTAGGAGAAAACATTTTACGTTAAAGAGACATGTTTGACTTCAAGAAATTATGTGTAGGATTGGTAAGCCTTATTTTTGTAATGTGGTGCATGATGCCTTTAGAAATGACGGACATTGTCAATATCCTTATCTTTATTAGACCGAAAGCGAAGAGCGTACTAAAATGTTCTTTCTTATTTGACTAACAATTATTTTTAATGGAAATGATTTCTTAAATCAAGGGAAGATGCTACACTGGTTGGTATTAGCCACGCACAGTGAAAGAGTATTTCGAGGTAAATTTGATATATATATACAGTATATATATATATATATATTATATATATATGTATATATATATACACACATTTATAATCTATATATATATATATATATATATATATATATATATATATATATATATATACATATATACAGACTCGTCAACCGAAATTACCTCATCACCAGACTAGTGAATTGTTCTTGCTGGGTCACCGAGTCATTAAGTCTGGAGCCGAAGGTGTCTTACGCATCATTATCAACGCGTAATGAGCTAGATCCTGAACGGAGAAGTTCACGCTGAATACAATTAACAACGCAATTTTGAGTACGCGGTTGAACCGAAGACGGAACAACATTGTGAGGCAAAAGAGCAAGGCTAATTATTCTGAACGTAATACGTATCATCGTACATACACACATGCATATATATATATATATATATATATATATATATATATATATATATATATATATATATATGTATGTATATATATCTTATATGATTATATATATATATATATATATATATATATATATATACACATGTATGTATGTATATGTATGCTTACTTTTATGCGATATTACAAACGATGCAGGTTTAGTTATAAGTTTTCTTCTGTATATATGTTTGTCTCCCTACATAACAAAATGATAAGAGACCCTGAATCAAGTTTCTTAGTACCATTGCCCAGGCTTTTATCTGATTACGCTCTCTCTCTCTCTCTCTCTCTCTCTCTCTCTCTCTCTCTCTCTCTCTCTCTCTCTCTCTCTCTCTCTCTCTCTCTCTCTCTCTCTCTCTCTCATTTACTCAAACAAATTACCAGTCTTTGGTGATCTTATAAGAACATCTGAATATCAAAAATATTTTGCAAAGTTTGAATAAAGGCCATGGTTTATTATTTGAAAGGCCAAAATTCATTTGAGAATACTGAAGTCAAATACTGCTACTGGTGACTAACTCAAATACTTGAATAGATTCAAGTTAAGAGAACTTAATGGTATTTATTCAAAGGATTCATTACAATCCTCGAGACGTGACACTTATCCGTAAAAAAGGTTCTGATAAGGAAGTGTGATTAAAAAAAAACAGGCCAGATATGAAAACAAAAAGGTGTGAGTAAGCGTCCCCAAAAGAAGGGTAATCAAGTAATAGGTCCTTGTGGTTGATTAGCTCCAGCTGACTCCGGTTTTGTTTACCACAATTCAGAGACATTCCACTTGGTCGATGACGCCACAACATTGATGGATGGATGCGGTTACTATGGAAGAGGTTTGGAGAGACGGGGGAGGGGAGGGGACTGACAAATGTTTACAGCGTACATGATCATCCAGCGCTTCCTCGTCCAAATGGTGTATGGCCTTTATCATTGTTATTCAAATTAAGCAATCAGTCCAGCCAGAAGAAACTCAATCGACAGTGATAGTAATATTGTATGGTTCGTTTGGTGATCTAAAATGATAAAATTAATTCAAGAAAACCTGGAATGATATCGCAGGCGATGCGACAGATAAAGATGTTTTTGTGTCATTCGATTGCATTACCTTAATGAAGCTTGCAGTGTTTTCTGCATGACCAACTTAGGGACTTGAGCGCACTTGAAATTATATTGCAAAAAAAGATTTATTTACAAAAGTTAATAGTAATTAACTGACAATCAAGGTATTTTAAGTACAAAAGTTCATATTAATTAAGTGACAATCAAGGTATCTTAAGTTCGGTATATTGTATGGGAAGGATGATTTTGAAAAGAATAAAATAAGGCCTCTTATTTTCCCTATCAATTCTATCGTAGTTTATAAATGCACAGGAAGAAACCTTGGCACATGATAAATATTTTGAAATGATTAATAATTCTTGATTTTGCTTAAGCACATCAGCAAAATTCAAAGCGCTTTTGACAATTCTGACTAGAGAGCTCAATGTACCCGACACACACACACACACACACACACACACACACACACACACACACACACACACACATATAAATATGTATATATCATCATCATCATCTTCTTCACCATTCGTCTCTATCTTGAGCTTTTAATTCAATACTTAGCCATTCATCATCTCCTACTTCGCGCTTCATAGTTTTCAGCCATATAGACCTGGGTCTTCCAACTCTTCTAGTGCCTTGTGGAGCCCAGCTGAATGTTTGGTGAACTCATCTCTCTTGGGGAGTGCGAAGAGCATGCCCAAACAACCTCCATCTACCCCTCATCATGATCTCATCCACATATGGCACTCGAGTAATCTCTCTTATAGTTTCATTTGTAATTCTGTCCTGCCATTTAACTCCCAATATCCTTCTGAGGGCTTTGTTCTCAAATCTACTGAATCTATTGGAGATTATTTCATTATCATACCACGACTCATGTCCATAGAGTAACACCGATCTCACTAAACTGATATATAGTCTAATTTTTACATGTAATTTTAGGCGATTTGATTTCCAAATTTTATTTAACCTAGCCATTGTCTGATTTGCTCTTTTCAATCTTTCAATAAATTCTAATTCTAAAGACCCTGTATTGGAGATCATAGTTCCTAAATACTTAAATGATTCCACCTCATTAATCCTTCTGTCAGATAATACCTGCTTATTGCGCCTTTCTTCAATGAATATCAGCAAGCTAGGTTTTATGTGGCTTTGAAAGATTTTGATCCTTCACCCTGCAATGACATACAGAAATTGAATCAGTTAGCATCAAACGTACATTCCTATGACAGGTTTATATGCAAGAAAGCGATAACTTGTACATTAATTCTAAATAGTAGCTAGTTATGGTTTTTATTTCCCCGACTCCACAATTTAATGGGTCTCAAAAGAAGAGTATTTTGTGCCACGTTAATACATAACTATATCACTTGACATTTAAACCAAATTTATTCTTGAGTAACTATTTACTAGTAGGTTATAAAACTGCCATTTTGTTTTGCAAAATTTCTTTTTTATACTGTGGGCTTCAGTCAATATTACCTAAATTTAAGCAAAAGCAAAAATTTGGACCTTCTGACCTCTGGTAACTCGGATAATACCATAATTTGCATAAAATGGATTTTGATAGTTAGAGGGGAAAGTAGGGAACAATATGAGTGGTCATTTGTTAAATTATTCCAAATAGTTATGAAGATATAGCATTATTCATTGGCCGTACCCCTAAATTTGGTGTCCCCTTTTTGACGTGCTAAGGAAATTTCAAATGTCATTTTCTACAACTTAGCTATGGTTCCCAGCTTGGCTTCAAGGCTTTTCTGTAGCTAAGGATATAGGACTTCAACTCTTTTTGAGTGGTGCCAATATCTGATCTGGCTCATGGACTAAATCTCTCTTCATACACTCTGAGAGAGAGAGAGAGAGAGAGAGAGAGAGAGAGAGAGAGAGAGAGAGAGAGAGAGAGAGAGAATGCTCAATTCATCTACTACCATTCCTATTACCTTGACTATGCACTTCAATGTCAGTAATAATTAGATTCCTAAGTCATTTGAAAGGTTGCCGCAGACAGTGCAAGCCTCTATCCATTTTTTTCACATTCTGCCATGTTACTTACTCAGCCTATTCACTGATTAAATTCTTCCATTACCTTACCTTCATTCATTATATCTGTTACAAAATACTTAAACAAATCAAGTTATTCCACTTTCCATCATTCATTTTTACAATTATTACTGCATTTTCCTCATTTCCATTTACTGTCATCAAGTTACTCTTGTTTACGTTTAGTTTCAACTTATTAGATACTTAAATCAGTTTTATTAACTTTTGCAATGTCTCCCTAATGTTTATCATTGGTACATCATCATCTACAAACTTCAACCATTCTACATCCCTTTCATACTTATATCTAATCCTACAACTTCGTACTGCATCCAATTGTCCCTTCTCTTCCCTCCATCTAGAAAGATGCTGAACAGCACAGAGGCAACTTACCCTTGTCTTAGACACACCGTCACACTAAGCCAATCATTCTTCTTCCTATAAACTCTAAAACATACTTCACCCCCTAATAAGAACTTTCTGTTGCTCTCATCATCCAATTAATTCAGTTCTATCGTTAATTTTGTTTTTAGGTCAATATAACTTATTCTCTTCACTTTCAAACTCCTTGCCCGACTGTTCCATAACATACACTTGATACACACCCTCTCCATTGCCCAAACCCCTGTCTTCTTCCCGTATCGGTTCCTCTGTCACCTACTTAATTTTTTCAACTAAAATTCTACAATACATCTTCCATATACCGTATATACCGTTTGACCCCTACAACGCTTGCAATCACCTTATCACCTTTACCTTTATGCAAAAGAACCACCAATTCATCTCAGCCTTCCCCTGGGGACCTTTTCATAAGCCTTACAAAATTTGGTCAGCAATTCAATTACACTACCATTACCATACTTTGCAATCTCACAAGTAATCCCATTAGCTACGGTTGACTTTCATTTCTTCAATTCATTAATGGCATTTCTCGCATGTTCAACAGTTATTTATACCAAACTACTACACTCCAAACAATTCTCTTTTCCACAAAATGTAAATATTGTATATACTGCCTCTCCACAAGGCACTAGAAGAGTTGGAAGATCCAGGCGCATATGGCTGAGGACTATGAAGCGTGAAGTAGAAGATGAGGATTGGCGAAGTATTGATTTAAAAGCTCAAGATAGAGACGACTGGCGAAATCTAACTGAGACCCTTTGCGTCAATAGGCGTAGAAGATGATGATGATGTACGTATATATACACAAAATTATCCATATAATTATATGTATATGTGTATGAATTTTGTAAGGGACAAATTGCATATCTAAATATATATTTGTATTTAAAGACGTATAATCATTGGGAATCTGCCAGATATTTATTGTTAGGGATTAACTCTATCATATTCCTAAAGCCACTTCTTCTAAATTGACACTCGTCTGTTTCCTTTATGTCAAGGCTTTTGGCATTTCTTTTTTAGTTAATCATCACGATTAGTATTCACAGATTTCTTATAGTACAATAAAGTTCAATACGAGTGACAGAGATTCTATTGAGAAATTTCATTTTTATGCGTTATGGGTAAAAGGCGGGGACGGGATTGAACTCTATGTGAAATTTGGTCAATATTTCAAATCTGACGCTGTTTTGTTTATTGATGAATATTCATGAAAATTAAATGTCATGAATCTGGATAAGCTTACGATACTTAAGAATGAAAGACAAATATGTGAGGGTTACTTATTCATATAACAACGTAAGAAAAAGATAAAAACTACTATTTGAGTTAGCGTTATGTAAAAAAAAAAACATTGAAAATACTAAGATTTATATGGGCTTAATAGAACTTTTTTTTTTTACCAGTGATTGAATTAATACAAATTTTCCCAAACTATCTATGTAACCATCAGTAATGAGATATAGTATAATTCATATAAAAACATAGAACTATGCACTCCAGCAGATACGTAAGCCACTTCAATACAGCACCATTTAATCATCACATAAATCTTCGAATTGTATGACTGACACGAGCAAAGCCTCATTCCTGATCCATTCTACAAAATGCTTGATAAAGGACTGTTATTTATCCGGCAGTTGCTGATGGGGACTTGACTGCAGCTATGTCAACTGTTGGTGATTCAATAGATCAGTAAATTGAAGTCGTGTCTAATTTGCTTCAGACTCTTATTCCAAGCATGTCTCTTCTTGAATGAACACTAAGCAGGATTTTTCGTCTGACTCATTTATCCTTAAACAAGTTGGCAGAGATCTCTTTTTCATCTATAATTAGGGTTGTAGTAGCCGATGTGGTTACGTCCATGACTGGTGAACGCCACACTGGGGTTCGAGTCCTGCTCAAACTCGTTAGTTTCTTTGGTCGGTGCAGCCTCACCATCCTTGTGAGTTAAGGATGGGGGATTTGGGGGAACCTATAGGTCTATCTGCTGAGTCATCAGCAGGCATTGCCTGGCCCTCCTTGGTCCTAGATTGGGTGGAGAGGAGGCTCGGGCGCTGATCATATGTATATATGGCCAGTCTCTAGGGCATTGTCCTGCTCGATAGGGCAATGTCACTGTCCCTCGCCTCTGCCATTCATGAGTGGCCTTTAAATCTCTAAGCCGCACCCAATTTACAATCCATGTAGAGAAAGTACAGTAAAAACAAACAAATTTCTTCCAACGTTTAATTAGAAATATCTATTCCTGGTGTCTGCGTTGACGAAATCACGACACATGACACACTTTTACGCAACAAAAGATCCTTTAATGATTCCTTAGATATAATAAAAAAACATATGTTGCGAGCAAGGCCTCGGTCAGCTTTCCCCTCTGAAACTATTTTAATTCACTGATACTATTCAAGGCTTCATTATTGATTGTTTTCAATGAAAAACACTAATCCCGAAAACGTAAAAATAAATGTTATTCACTGGTGACATGTTCCTTGTATCTGAACTGGCCACGTCTCAGAAAACAAAGAACATTCGTTTATTTCCTTTATAGTGAAACAAGATATTTGAGTGTCTGTTTAGTATTCTTCGATATCATCCAAAATAGGCTACATGGCCATTTGTTTAAAGAAAGACCCAAACCACTTAGTTACTGCGATGGTTGAAATGCATGACTAACCATTAATTTAACGAAATTTAAATGAAAAACTCTGCGAAATAAAACACTTTGTCGAAGAGGTTTGTAATGAAGCTGGTGGATCTTTCTAGATTCCTTTTCCGATCGGGAAGTGGCGAATAATGAAATAGAAGAAGGATGCTTCTGCAATGGCCCAGTTATATGGATAAGATATTTCTATGGTTTTGTATTTGTTATTTTTAATATTTATATTCATTTTCTGCAGTTTTTGCATTACACATTTCTAATTTTTACAGTGTTGAATTCAGGTAAAAGTAACCCCTTTATAAATTAGAAATTACACATTAACACAAATATATGAAAATATCACAAATACACGAACACACACACACACACACACACACACACACATATATATATATATATATATATATATATATATATATATATATATACATACATATGTGTCTATACATATCGATTTTTCATCAGGTCTTCTCACATGACTATCCTTGTTTGTTCTAAGGTAGGTAGGCACAGAATTTACATTTACCGGAAACTTCCTATATATCTTCTCCTTTCATCAACGACTTACTTTCATTTTTATCATTTGTTTTTCTATTAGTCTTGACTTAACGCTCAAATTCCAAAGAAACTGTTACTGTTCCAAAGTTCTTAGAATGTAATGTTCTAATGTTCTTAGAATGATAATACAGCGTTTATTATGCAAAGTATGAACGCTAGTAAATCATTATTTTTCTCAGTCAAAAAAAAAAAAATTCAAGCCTGTTTTTAAATTTGCACTTTAATTTTCCCACTATCATGAATTACCTATTGAAAAACTTCTTGTCGTATAATCATTAACTAGAATAAGAATCCTTTCACTCATAATTTCCTAGATAACAACTGTCATTATTACGCCGAGACTCACGCAGGTGCCAGAGAGACGATAAAATATAGCGTGATGATGCAGTTTGATAAACTTGGGTCACGAGAGAGGGAGACTTGTCGAGACACTACAATATTTCGGGATGGTACGATGCTTTACGGGGGGTCGAACACCACCTCTCCCAAACAGATGGCATCGGATTCCTTTCCGTGTTTCATACATCAAAATCGTTGCATAATGTTTATTTGCTCTTGTAATCGCCAAGAGAAAGTTGGACGAATCAGCGTTTGGTGTCCGTGAACTATACGTTGCACCATAATATTCGCATGTGTAAAAATGATGAGGACCCTTGTCTCTGATCTTCCTTTTCGGGAGTATTGGATAAAAAGGCGTCGAAAAGTGTTATAGAGGTTTGTTTGAGATGTCTGCATGATCTGCCTTGTAAGATTTTCTTTTGATTCATGAAAACTATGCAACTTACAGCTTAGGCTTATGGATTTTGAGCTTCATTATCCATAAACTTTCCTGACAATTACCTAAAAAGGACAAGAAAATAAGAAAAACAAAATTACGCAAATAAAAACAATTACCCCAAAATTACTCAGACTGGGAATATTTTGATTTTGCAGTGAAATGGCTGCAAAACAAAGCTCCTTTAATTTGGCAATTAATAATTATTTTTCATGTTCTATTGAAAATAATTATTTTTCATAACACATAATCCTATTTATATTTTTCGCAAAAAATTTTCATAGAAATTGGAAAAGGTCAGTTGTATCAACTTATAAAAAAAATAATCATTCTCCTTTCGAAAAAAAAAAAAAAACACTCCCTTCAAAAATAATTATGTCGGTATATAGTAGCGACTGGAAAATAATGTCATATTGATAGGGATTTAAAAAAAGTTTTTCTTAACTATTAAACGAACATATAGACTAAAAATAGCAGTCATGTGATGGTCTTATGAGTTCTTACTGAAATCAACAAGGAGGAACCTTTGTTACTCGTATATGATTCCCTTAAGTTAAACGCGAATCTCGCTCTTCAGTATTTGGATTAGGAAAAGGAGCCATAAAGTTTGCTAACGAAGAATGCTGCACTTTATACAATGGAATTTTGTGCTGACATTACATGATGTACAGTAAGTGCAAGTTAACGAACACGACATACTAAACTTTTATAAATATATTCATACACATACTGGGTAATTACGTGTGTGTATATATATATATATATATATATATATATATATATATATATACATATATATATATATATATATATATATATATATATATATATATATACATATATATATATATATATATATATATATATATATATATAAAATCAGTTACATTACTGTTGCTAATCCTGTATCATCTATTGCCGGTGTCAATATGAAAGACTTATATGGATGAGTTCGTATATATCGACATGCTGATAGTTTAGGGAAGTTCCCAACAAAGTATACTGTATATTTAATCCATAACCGAGAAGCATCATCAAAAAGATATATCAGCTAACAGCCTAGAAAACAACAAGAAGATACCCTGATAACGAATAGGAAATGGACGAGATGATGATTAAAAGGAAAAAGAGAGGGACAAAGCAGACGAGTAGGAGGAGATTGAGGCAGAAGGAGGAGACGGAAGTGATGAAAAAAGACATTAGGGATGCTGCACCGAGAGATCATCCTTCTCAAACGTTTTGCACCAGCTGTGTTAGTCAGACCTTTTTCTCATTAAGCAACCCATTCCTTTTTTTTAGCAATAAACTGCGCACTCTCTCTCTCTCTCTCTCTCTCTCTCTCTCTCTCTCTCTCTCTCTCTCTCTCTCTCTCTCTCTCTCTCTCAAGAGAAAAATGGTATTTCCTTTCCATCTCTTTTTAATAGAAAAATCATTGATTAAAACCGTAAATACCAAACTGTTTTGTAATTTACCCCATTGTGAACAGTGCTATCAAAAATAAAAACTTTCATTGAAAAGCAGAATTTTCTTTCACATGTTTTCAATAAAAAAAAAAGCAACAATTTAATTCTCCAAATTTCAGACTACTGGGAATCGTCAAGATACTACCAAAGAAATTACTGCTAATATTACCATCCCAAAACAAGCCATTACAAAGACCACCAGAGCGATTAAAAGATGACCTCTCGAAGTAATGGTAACAAATAAGCTACATTTGCAAGATTAATCATTTCATATATAAGAGGAATTGGTGATCTGGCTAATTTCTTTTTAAAAGTAAGTAATTTGCTTGAACAAAAATTTGTTAGAATTGAGGAAGAAATACTAAATAATAATTAAATGTTTGATTGCGAATAGGAAATCAACTAGAATTCCTCAAAACAAACGAACACACGCTCAGTAGTCATTTGCTTGACTTAACAAAATATCTTTGATAACCTTCTATCGATATATATATATATATATATATATATATATATATATATATATATATATATATATATATATATATATACACATATACATATACATATACATATACATATATATATATATATATATATATATATATATATATATATGTATATATATATAATTTTCTGGTTCCATTCAGATTGTTATTTACTGTTGTTTGAATATTTCGTCGCATCTACGTAAAAATTCTTACTATACTGTATATTTTCCACTTTTCTGGATAACAATGTCTATATAAATAACGCATTCACTCATAAATGCGATGAAAAAACTTTTATAAACACACACAGATATATATACACACAATGTTATTCTGCATAAATGCCTATAGGGCAAGTATAGAATCCTGCAAATACATGGTGCTTCATTCGAATTATCATTATCGCCTTCAACTTTGCCTATTTCAGACAATTTCCCAGTTTGCCGTATACAAAATAAACCAGTGCACATTTCAGAATCTTTCAAAGATGAGACCAGGTGACTGAGTACATGCTAATAACCATCTTCCTGGTAAAAGATTGGATGCACTCGCTTGAGCTGTTACCTTGGATCGTCAGTTACCTTGTATGGGGAATTATTTACATTCACCAAATCCTGATTAAATCCTCTACTTTCTTCATGCACGATTTCCCTCGAGTAAAGGTCTCTGGTTGTATTGAATCAAAATCATCCGCACCAAAAAATGGGCAATCAGACCTCTTTAAAAAGTGCAAGTATATGTGGAGTGTGAGTATGTGAAAATATACATTCCCACTTTTAACACAGAGAGAGAGAGAGAGAGAGAGAGAGAGAGAGAGAGAGAGAGAGAGAGAGAGAGAGAGAGAGAGAGAGAGAGAGAGAGAGAGAGAGATAGAGAGAGATAGAGAATAAATGAAGCGTAGTAAAAGCGTGAGAAGTCGAGGAAAGGTAAATTCATATGGCAAAACATCTTCTAGAGAGAAATCGAAATAAGAATAAATAAGTCAGCGACCAATTAACAGGGCTTTCGTGGATTTCTTATCAACAGCTCTGATCTAATTACGTTCCAGTGTGATTACCAATGCTGGTTCTACAATATGACTCTCTCAATTCATATACATATCTAAATATCAACACCCACACAATCACACACACAAGAATATATACTGTGTATATATAGATATATATATATATATATATATACTGTATATATATATATAATATATATATATATATATATACTGTATATATATATAATATATATATATATATATATATATATATATATATACACACACATATATATATAAAGTTAGAGAGAGAGAGAGAGAGAGAGAGAGAGAGAGAGAGAGAGAGAGAGAGAGAGAAAGAGAGGAGAGAGAGTATATTCAACTAACAACATGTAAGAAAAATAAATGGGCATGGGCAGATCATATTATCATGAAAATGACAGATGACGATGGATTGACAAGCTAAGAAAATTTACGGATATAGACTGGCATAGTAAGACCATAAACAGACGTGAGTGGAGACACACGTCTGAGGCCTTTGTCCTGCAACATATATATATATATATATATATATATATATATATATATATATATATATATATCATGAACTACTAACACACTTTGTCACTAAGCGTGAAGAAGGATCAGAAAAACGAAATTTTGGACTATAATTATAGCGTTTTTCCTATTTTCATATCTCATCATGTCCAATGAAGCGCAAGTCAAAAATTTCGTTTTTCTTCTTGTTCTTCACGCTTAGTGACAAATATATAAATAGGATGTTTTAGCGATAGAACGTCTATGTATATATATATATATATATATATATATATATATATATATATATATATATATATGTATATATATATATATATATGTATATATATGCAATTCCCTGGGATGAAGGGCTTTGGGAACATGTAGACCTAATGTATTTTTCGTTTGAGATTATACTTCTATATCCTAGCTGTGACCCAACACTTTCGACTAACTGAAGTGGGGGCAATTTACAGCTTAGGCTAATGAAAATAATTCAATAAATGTCATGAAGGAAAATGGTGTAGGTTAGGGGGAAAAGGGGAAATTTATAATTCCAAATTCTTTTACATGTAAATATGGTCAGCATTCCTTATATATTTAGGTAAAATCTAATTGTACCCAGTAATAGAATCAGAAAGTACTTTACCATTACAATTGTAATATGATGAGTTTAATTGATATTTCATAGGTAGACTACGAGTCAAGGAAGACTTCAGTTGAATCCTATTTATTTTTCATTTTACTTGACATTCAAATATGCAGCCCTGCGCAATCAGCGTAGATATTTAATTTAATCTAATTTAACAATATCTAATATACTTCAGTCACGCACCAGATTTGTGGAAGGGGAAAGACGAACTTGCATGTATAGAGGTTACCGTTGGAAGTAGTAAAAGCCTAGAAAAAGTGCATGACTTCAGGAGATACGAAGCAATGCGGTAAAATCGTTGCTAGGTGGAATTCAAAGATAATTATCTAAGAAGAGTTGATATCTATTCATATTCATTTTGAAATCGCTATTAGGCATGGAGTTTTTGCGATCAAGTCCGGGTTTTCTGTATGGCGTTTACAACCTTATCATAACTCTCGAAACTCACAATTACGAGTTAAAAACCCACATCCAAGGGTTATAGATATCCACAAGACAAGAACTTTGTAAAGGCGGAAAAGACCAGGCAAATTCTGAACTAAAAGACTTTTGATTTACAGCTGTGACTATGATCGAACCGACCCTGAATAATATTGTAGTAAATATTCATCACTGGAGCTATGCGAACATTAAGATGTACATGCTGTAGTTTCAGATATTCTTTAAAAAAAATATTGCCAAAAATAATTTCTGCGAGACTGGAAGACTTTAGTTCTATCTATTCTGAAAAAGGCATAGTTCATCTGCTAGAATTAATCGCTGTGATTTAATCTGCATTCATTAACCTGTTTGTACTCCGACACTAGTGAATTCATTATAAAATATTTTATTACCTGTGAAATACATTCTCTCTCTCTCTCTCTCTCTCTCTCTCTCTCTCTCTCTCTCTCTCTCTCTCTCTCTCTCTGAGTGTATATAGCATCACAAGTGAAAAAAGTCTTTCACATTTCGAAAATGACACGAAAATCCAATTTCTCTTAATCAAAAGAATACAAGCTCTCATTATTTATTCTCTTATCGTTGTCTATTTTGGAATCTTTATTTGTTTTCCATTTTAAAATCACACCTGACGCAAAGAGCTATTGTTCCGCGACACAGGAGGTCAGAGTTCAGAGGTCAAGTCGCAGGGATGGACGAAATGAACTTACCTTGTTCTTATAAAATATTGATTATAAAATAGATAGGCAAAGAATAGACATATCGTGGAGATAAATCAATGTCAAAAGAAGAACCGCACTTATCAGGAGAAGATATTTACAACCAAGATGACGTGCGACAGTATCAAGTGCCTCCATTTCACAAATGGTATATGTTATATTTATTGGAATGCTATATTCCGTTAGATATAAAAAAGTATTTGTCTATCCAGTTTATTCGTTAATTAGAAATAAACTAAAGAAAATAGGACATCCAAAAGGAGCCAACGCAGTCCTACACGAAATTATTACTGTTATTACTAGCCTAACTAAATCTATCAAGGACTATAATGGACCCAGTACGTAAAGGATTAATACAGAAATAACGATTAAACTATATATGAGAAATAATAAAAAAGTATAGAATAATTAAGAGCAGTATTAATGAAACGAGACTTTGTCAACATGTGCAACAGATAAACATTTGCAACAAGAATGAAGTTATGGTGTTCAAATCGTACGAGTTCCGTAATCTTATCTAAGGTAAAAGGAAGACACACACACACACACACATATATATATATATATATTATACATATATATATATATATATATATATATATATATATATATATATATATATATATATATTATACATATATATATATATATATATATATATATATATATATATATATATACATATATATATATATATATAAGAGAGAGAGAGAGAGAGAGAGAGAGAGAGAGAGAGAGAGAGAGAGAGAGAGAGAGAGAGAGAGAGAGAGAGAGAGAGAGAGAGAGAGAGAGAGAGAGGCTATAATTTCAGTAGTTTAAAATGTGCCACTTCATCCAGCATTCCATTTCTAATAACCCACCCTTCACTAACAATTACAAACTAGGCGATCCTACCTCAGCCTGCGCTAACCCAAGGTCAAGGCATCCCTAATCTGTACCTGTTACAGAATAAGGCTTAACAATATTTCACTTAAAGACTCCCAGGCGACGCGCCCTGTGCCTGTATTTTCAAGGCTTTGTCTGTACTTGCTTGTTTTCTGAACAACTCCCTTCGGTGTTCAGGCAATTTTAACGCCCTAGAAATGCCTTCAAGTACCGATAAATAATGGCAATGTGTGTAAAATACATCCGCCTATTCAACAGAATGATTTCCTAAAGATATGATCTGACATATCATAGAAAACGAATCTTTATGAACAATCTGCCGAAGAATCATAATCTAAGAGCGGATGGAGGCTGCAATGACCCAAGGTCTCTTTAGCGATTAATTCTTCCTGAAGACGAATTGTTTCATTTTCAGAAAAAAAGGAAGAAAAAAAAGGCACTAAATGGTTTGAGTTTTCGCTTTAATAGTTTCCGAATAGCTTCGATTAAGCAATGGCCATGTAAAATGCAGACACCTTTGTGTTGTAAGCATGAAAAATCGATTCTTTAGTTTTCATCTCTTTTACAATAGAAACAGATACAGAAATTCTCCTGTATTCTTTCTGATTGCTTAAAGGGTGAGAAATATGTGCCGGGAATACGAAATATTAATAATTTGTTGCTGAGACACATACATATTCACAATAGAGAGAGAGAGAGAGAGAG
>NC_090725.1:129685893-129695893 GCF_036898095.1 Palaemon carinicauda | reverse complement strand
TCTCTCTCTCTCTCTCTCTCTCTCTCTCTCTCTCTCTCTCTCTCTCTCTCTCTCTCTCTCTCTCTCATTCAGTACCCTTGACATTAACCTTCCAACCACGAACTAAAAAAAGATGAGCATTAAATTAACAATCTTTGATCGGCAAACACTCTTCCTTTGTGCAATACCTTCTGTTTGTTCCCAACATTACATTATATTCCTTTATAATCTCTTGTTCCCAATTCCCATCAACTTGCGTCTTTCTTTAGAGGATGCCGTAGTTCTCGACACATCATTTACTTCCTCCTTTTTGTTGGGCTTTCGTTTACTGGATATTTTTGGCGACTCTTTTCGCTGTACGACACTGACGTGAGATTGAGATTTCTTAAATGTTTATTCAGACTTGGTTTTTTGTGTAAGTGGGACACCTTGTCAGCATGACTGAGTATTTTGTGTAAGGGCTTACATCTACGTTTAAGTTAAAAAAAAAAAAACACGCAGATCTAAGAATTATCATAATTACGTGTATACTGTATTCACACAATAGTAGCGATCAAACAAACAAACACACATACACACACACACACACACATATATATATATATATACACACACATACAATATGGGTGTCAGAGGTTATGCATCTTTTGCAGTTATATAAAACACGGTCTAAGTATATTTTCACATTCAGTATCACCCTAAGTTTCTATAATTTTAGTCACATAACCTTTTGAATTATTGTTTCCAAAAAAATATTATTGGTTGCATTCTTTCACTGTTTCATTGGGGACATTAAAAACAAATTCATAATCTGCATTATTTACAATTTCATAACCAATCTTAATACTGTAATGAGTTGCCATACAATTACCTTTCGTCACTAAAACTCCACCGCTCCTCTAAAGCCTCTCTGTAAAATCACGTGCTCTGCTGCCATTCAGGTCTTTCCTTATTGCCGAAGATGACAACACTTTCCCTACAATAACGTCACAGTCTCGCCAGACTTTTCTAATTACGCCATATCAATCTCTCTCTTAGTGGTTATCGTAAACCTTTCACTTGTTTCTCACCTTTTTTTATTATTTGTTTTTTAAAATGTAGTTCGACATGAGAAGTGCCAAATTTAAATATATTTGGGATTCCTAAGAACCCCATAGATTCTATCTATCTATCTATACATCAAGTATATTCCTGTATTACCAAATAATTTTTTCAACCCCCCCCCAAAAAAAACGAAAAAGAAAAAAATCTTCGGCTTGGAATCTCTTTCTCAACACACACATATCTATACCTATATATCTATCTATCTATCTATCTATATATAATATATATATCTATCTATCTATCTATATATCTATCTATCTATCTATCTATCTATATATATATATATATATATATATATATATATATATATATATATATATATATATCATCCCACTCTTATTGACGCAGAGGGTCTTGGTTGGATTTCGCCAGTTGTTTTTACCTTGGGCTTTTAAATCAATACTTCATGTTACATAGTCTTCAATCATGCAAATCTAACATTATATATATATATATATATATATATATATATATATATATATATATATATATATATATACCTGTAGCTTGGAAAACCTTATCATTATACTAATTCACAATTCACAAAAAGGGAGACACAAAAGACATGCAAAATTACTGCCCAATAACATATATATATATATATATATATATATATATATATATATATATATATATATACTGTATATATATATATATATATATATATATATGTGTGTGTGTGTGTGTGTGTGTGTGTGTGTGAGAGAGAGAGAGAGAGTATGTATGTCTCTCTGTTTGTGTGCCTTTGTTTCAGTGTTATGTCCAATAACATATGAACTTTGCCATTACTCAGAATTACAGAAGTCCATTTTTATCAGTTAAACGTTGTTCAAAGTAATCAGTCAGCCCACCTGTATATTATACAGTTAATCAAGGAATCCTGGATATCTCCGATGATCACGGAATTTTTTCCGTTTCGTTAGACGATCGCATCAACTCTTTCAAGGTCAATAATGTTTATTTTACGAGTTGCGTCTATGCACAGCGATGAGCTTATCCAAAAAATAAAAATTGTTATTAACGTTCCTGTAAATTTATGCCTTAGTCCTCAATCGGAGGCTTGATTATGAGAAACTTCAGTTTATTTCTTTAAATGAATATGTAAGCAACATATATCTTTCGGAAATTATACTAATTAACAAACAAGCTTTAAGCACAGGGAAAGTCTTTTAAGGTTAATGTCATAAAACTACATTGCCCAAGAGAAACATACGAGTGACATCACCAGCCGTCATCATGACACCATACCAATCGTGTCTTGGGGACGACAGATGCGGTATGTGTTGCTTATGTACTTTATAATTATTGTAGAATGCTGTAAGTAGGAAGACGAAAGGGAAAGTACTTTCTAGGTCTCTTCCCTTTTTCCAGAGCTAACCCTCCCATTCTCCAACCAACCCTTTTCCAAACATCTTGATTCGCTATAGTGGTTCCTCTACAAAAATACAAACTAACACCCTTTTTACTTATTAACCATTCGATAATGGTATTTAAAATGTCAAAATTCCTCTGGCTTTAAATCTAAATGATCTTTCACACCTAATAGCTTTGATCAAAACGAGAAGAATATAGCTAGAAACGCTTAAAAGATCCCAGTGCCTTACCCTTCTTAATGGATTACGCGTGAGATCGAACTATGTGAGCATTCCCAAGCACCATCATTCCTCTCCAAGATAAGAATCACCCGCGTTACAACAAAAGAACCCTGAGCATAACAGGCCCAAGAGCAAAGGAAATTTATGGCGAAAGAGATACATTCCTTGGTGGTTTATGTGATCGCTCTGTCGGAGATGTGTATCGTTCGTTGTGGGCGAAGGCATAGTGCATTGCTTGTGGGAAAAATTCATCATTATACATTAACATTTTCAACACAGAAAGGGAATAGCTCTATTTGACATTTCCTTTGCGATAAACAAACAAATGCAAGGAAAATATAATCTGAAACCTGTTTCAAGTGGTCGTGTTCGATTTTGAAGCAAACACCGATGATGTTAAAGTAGTATTCCTAACTATCAGTGTTGCTCTCAGTTTATAACGTCAATTTTTATTCAACACCCAATTCCTCTAACAGGGTTGGCTTTAGAGAAGATCAACATTAGTCACGGACACATTCATCCTTTAACTGGCGGATCGTGGATGAGCTCCCTTTGCATCAATTGCTTCATTATACATTGCTCAGCAACAATGGGTTAAACAACTTTACACACATTATGCCATTCAATCCCATCTTGCATGCATTCCTACTCTTCCTGGATATGATGGATCTTCGTTTCCAATACTCGTTCATCCCTTATGCCTAACCGTTTCGAAGCTTTCATTATGATCTCCTCCCTCCATGTAGGCTACTTCTAAGTGATACACTCTTTTCATTAGTCTCTTACTGTCTATTCTTTCCACGTGATCGAAACATCTTAAATACACTGATCCGGAGTTTCACCTATGGTAAACTATTGACCAATTCTGCATATCTTTACATTTCTCACCTAACAATTCTTACACCACACACACCACCCAAAAGGTTCATCTCAACAGCATACACCTATTTCTTTCATTTGTTTTCTATACTTCCCTTCCATAAAAGACGATTATTTGACAATATCTCCACACATTCTTACCTTACCTTCCATACGCAACTAGAGTCTTACCAATCTTTTGCACATATCCGTCAACCTTTCTCGCTTCATTTATTGTGACTCAACTCTTCCATCATCTTTCAACCATATGTTACATTTACTCCAAGACACTTTTATTCCTCAACAGACATACAAATATTCCTTATTCCGCCCTCCTCTCATTACCCTTACTTTTGCTCACATTTACATTTGACCTTTCCATATTGAAGAAACTTGCAAGATTTATAACTAGCTTCGGCAATTTTCTTTACTGTCGGCACAGTATTATCTGCAAACACGAACCCTTTCACATCCCATTAACACCTCATTTTCTAATCATACAGCTTAGTACCTACATCCCCTGTCCTGTCTAAAACATTTTGGAACATTCCACCCATAAAGATGTTGAACCGCCACAGACACATCGGATACTCTTGTCTACCCAGCATTTCCTCACCAACCCAGACATAATCCTGCCTGCAGACTATAATACATGCTCTACCTAAACAACAAATAAATGTAATTGCTGTCAACAACACAAAATCTACACCTCACATTCTCATCGTCCTCCACATCAACCCTTTAATTTACATGTTACCTTATTTACACACGCACACACACATACACACACAAACACACACACACACACACATATATATATATATTTATATATATATATATATATATATATATATATATAGAGAGAGAGAGAGAGAGAGAGAGAGAGAGAGAGAGAGAGAGAGAGAGAGAGAGAGAGAGAACATTTATACAGTTTGCTTCAGGCAGTATTTACAATCATCCATGATATAACTCTCAAGTCCCGTCTCCAAAGAGGTTTTAATAGTTGTGTTCAACGCAGTAAATTAATTTCATGATATTTTACATAATTGCGTAACCCGAAAAGAAGATAATAACGGTCACGAAAACGCATAACTCGTTAAGCGAAACTTTAATAATAACTTTTCAGTGTCTTTAACCTTATGGCTGACGGCCGCCAAAGCTCGAGTTCGTTTGCTCTCAGCTTCTGACTAGGTGAATCGCGATGGTTGTGCTTCGGAAGATGCACCAAATATATATTCAGCCGATGTTCATCTGTGAATTTCATACTGGGTTTCACCTAACCTGAGTTTACTTAAAATTAATAGTTGCTACCTAGTCCTAACAAAATTGCTCGTGTCTATAGGTTAGCCCAAGCCTAAAGATAGAACAAAGTATCTGAATAATTAACAGTTTCAGGGAAGACTATGTCGAGTTGTGATTCTTCTAATTGGAGGTGGTTTAACGCTTAAAAACTCGCTGGACTCTCCTCTAACCTATAGAAACTGGAGTAGCCTACTTATATTTTAGGTATTCATTGAATCATTTCGATTTATTTGTTTATCAGATTAACTAACTATATTTGACAACTTGGTCGCTAGTCCAGTGTTCATTCTGTTTCCTCTTTTTCTCCGGACACGAGAGGGTAACTACAGTATACTAAAAATATTTGAAATGATATGGAACTTGACGGCATCTCTAATTTATTTTATATGCTTAAATCAGCCAAACGTTAGGTGGATAACGATCATTTCTCTTACATTACGATGTTACTCAAAATCATTTGGCAATCATTGAAAATATACTTATAGATATTTGTAATAATTCTATTAGTATTAATGGAAACCTGCTTTTGTAAAAATATTTTGGTTTCAATTACGTTTTTTTCTTATATGTATTTTTAACTCCCTTTTTCGTCCCTTAAAGGCGGGATTCCACCGAGGCAACACAGGCAACATGTAGCATACGACTTGACTAGCTTTCAACAAATATGTTGAATGCGGCTTTCAACAAGGAGACATGTTGCCGGCGACAAGGCAACATCATTGTTGCTTGCAGCAAGCTACATGCTACGTTGCCTGTTGGATGCCACAAAACCTTTTCCATCAATTCAACAAAAACTAAGCCAGTTGGCAACACGATATCTCAGCAGACGGTCGCTGCAGCTGCATATCTAGTGCTGTGCAATGTTCGTAAAAAAACTAAAAGAAAGCACCGGTGGTGGAAGAGAACTATTTATGGGCAGTAGCACTGCTCAAAATGATTTTTACTTTGTTTGATACCCTCATGTGCTCTCTATGTCTTCGTGTAGTTATTTATATGGTTTTGAACTTGTTCAAATATTATTACCCAAGTAGTTATTTCTATTCTATATCTTTCATATATCCCATTTAATTCAAAATCTTCTATTTTTTTAAAACTTTAACAATCCATACATTTTCTTTTTTATGCTGGCTTATTATAAAATTTAGACGCCACTCATTTTCTTTTTATTTGTGCATTTTTATTTTACCAAACAAAGAATTCAATTTTTCATTTCATTGAATTTGCAATTTTTTTATTATCAATATTATTTCAGACATACTGTTACAACGTAGGGTTGTAGTTAGACATAATTATGGGTTTGAGATATATATTGAAACATTTCATAATTTAACGTTATCACTTTAAACTAGACAAGAGGTAAAGAGAATTCAAAATATTTTTCGTGTTGTCTCCCTGACCATCAATTTTCTTGATGTTTATTCATTGGTTTTGGTTTCCCCCCCCCCCCCCCAACGGAGTTGTGGTTGTGGGGGAAGAGTTAAACAATAGATTTTACCTAAACATACTTTTTCATCCACGAATGAAGAATGATTTTATGAACGCTATACCTTCAGCTTTTATAAACGTTATCCTTTCTGTTAGAATTTCTCTCTCTCTCTCTCTCTCTCTCTCTCTCTCTCTCTCTCTCTCTCTCTCTTTATATATATATATATACATATATATACAGTATATATATATATATATATATATATATATATATATATATATATATATATATAAAGTTCACAGTATATGTGTATATATATATATATATATATATATATATATATATATATATATATATATATATATATATATAAAGTTCACAGTATATGTGTATATATATATATATATATAGCATAATACTGCAACAACAACAACAAATGCATCGATGGTGGTCGACTTCAGTTTGATTGCTCACAGCAAACCAGCCTAGTATGCAAGTTTTCTATACTCTTCTATGAATTCTACAGTTTTTTCTTGTGGCCAATTCATCTTGTTGCCTTTCAACACGGAATCCTTCCCGTGACTGGTGGGAACTGGGAAGGCGTTCAACACTAGGCAACAGGCTAAATCTTGTCCCATGCGTCAGGCAACACGGCAACATGTTGCCACCTCTCGCATGCCACACAATCGCATGCAACATGTTGCCTTCTGTTGAACTGGTTGAAACACACTTAGCCCATGCGACAATGTAGCATGCCACATGTTGCCAGAATGTTGCCTCGGTGGAATCCCGCCTTAAAGATACACTTCCAATAAGCTAAGAGCTGTGATTAGCATCAAAGCAAATGATATAAAAAGCTATGAGCTAAGGGAAAAGTTGTCTTTTTCATCACAACTTGGAGTGTAATTACTGTATAAAAAATACTTATATAAATACCATCACCTGGTAGTCTGATGTTTGGTGCGTCATCAGACACCACGTAACAAAATATTTGCATTCATTTTCTTTCCTTCCCATCGGGTCAGGGGTAGAAAACATGGAAATAGGCAGTTGTTAATATGGCTACAAATGGGATGCGGCTCTGGAAATTTATTAATCCATTCTTATTTGACCGTTTCAAACTAAATTTTGGCAATGATTTGCCAAGTTCATTTTTTTCAGCATGACTTTTTTTCTAGTTAATATTCTTCACCGTAGATTTGTTAATATTCGAAAAATTATTTTGAATGTACACACTGATATATTCCTCGCCTGAACTTTCCATATAAATACACTTGTCACCTTACCACTGTACATGTCCACCAGCGATCAAGATTGCTTGTCTGTCCAAATATATGGGATTTCCTTTTTAATTTTGATTTTAAAGGCCCAATAGCATCCTAAACCCCGTAGAGCAAGGGTGGTCAGTGCCAGCTGCACATGCTTGTTATTAATTACGGGCTGCAAATTGGCAAAGCCCTCGTGTCTGCCAGGGGGCAGGTAATAAACAAATACAACTTTTTACTTTCCACTATACATCAGTTCCAATTTTCTTTCTTCCAATTTGCCGTCCATCCTCTTAATTT
Organism: Palaemon carinicauda; assembly: GCF_036898095.1. Classification (NCBI taxonomy): domain Eukaryota; kingdom Metazoa; phylum Arthropoda; class Malacostraca; order Decapoda; family Palaemonidae; genus Palaemon; species Palaemon carinicauda. Next base: position 129,688,064 of record NC_090725.1, on the reverse strand, counting down.
TTTTTTATTCTGATTCTACAGTACTAAAATGGCCTCTCTGGTCCAGTGCCGTATTTCAAGGCCAAATTCATAATTCAGTTCAATCCGATTCTACAGAAAATTTTGATGGCTTACAATAAAAATAGACACACGCATATGCACACATATATGTGTGTGTCGAATTTCGAGTGAATGTTATTTATAGAGATAATTAACAGTGGGTTGCAAAAATATGTTCAATTGTATTTAAGGTCATACTATGGTAAGCTCTCGGTATTTTAAAAACAAATTGTTAAAGGACAGCACAACCAAATGATCAGCAATAGGGTAAAGTCATTAATTCCTCGAAGGTTTACAATACGAATTTTTCAATATAAACTAAAAGTTTGGCCCCTTCAGATAATTTTCTACGATGAAATTCTTCAGTCATTCTCAGGTATAGGCCATTACTGTCTTAATTGCATTCGAGGATGTTAGTTGTTGGTACGAAATTTTATGTAGAAAAATACTGAAACCCATTATAGGTGCAACGCAACATCTCAGAATGAACAGAATGGTTTGCAGACTTAAAGAATTCTCATCTGATTGATCTGAAGTCCTGTGCCTTACTGTTCCAAAACATCATATCGATTTCGAATTTAATTCTACACCAAAAAAGTCTTTTTGTTGTTAAGTGTAAATTCTAATATATCTAAACCTCTTCGGAATTTGCTGATTACATTAATTTCTTTGGATAAGATTTTTATAGATTCTTGGCATCAAATTAGAGCTTTATAAACCCAGAATAACAAGATTCTAAGATATTTAAAAAAAGGATTGATGGTATTTGACAACCAACATTATAAATTACTAACAAAATTCTTTAACCTGTTCAAAAATTTTCATCTATTTTATTTCATTTTGCAGGCGTGGGTGGTACTAGTAAGCGTGGCCGTGATCTGCCTTGGCATCGTTACGGGCGGACCTGCTAAACTGGAGAAGTTAACAACCGCCGCCTCAACTCAAGGCTATAACTACAATGCACCGGTCACGGGCTACAACTACGACCCTCCGAAACAACCATCCGGTTTATATGAGGCGAGTTACTTTCAAACGTTTACAAAGAAATTCGTTTGTCTTAGAAGTCAAGTTTAGACATCAATTTCCAACAACCTGTTTACGTTTCTCAATTTAATTCCTCAAAAAAAGTATCTCAGGAAATAATGTTAAGGGAGATTAGATCTCTGCAGCAATAAGCTATTATCCTTCTGCGTTGGAGGAAAGCGGTGGGAGGAAGATACAAGGTTGAAATATCCTTCTATATTATTTTCCGGCATCTCCTCTCACTCAACTTTTACAGCACCTGTGTACCCGTTAAAGGACATGCAGGAGTGAAGCCAACATCTTTATATTCATTTTATGAAGCTAAAATTTGCATAGGAATAAATAGCACGTCTTGGAAAGGAACCTTCCTAATTGCTGAGAAGAAACTTAACTATGAGAACGTAATAAAGGAAATGAGAACTGGCCATTAATGGCAACTGAAATCAAGGGTTATATTCAGCCAAGCAAATGAGCAAATGAAATGTTTCTTTTTCCGTTACCAGCTTCATTTTCTTTTTAACTTTGTTTCTATTTTCCCCGGTTAATAACAATAAATGAATTGTGTGAAAATTAAACAACTTATTAAGAATATTCAAAATGAATCGTCAAAAGAAAATTAAAGTGAAAATAAAACTTACGAATATTTAAAGAAATACAAAAAAAATGGTTATAAATAGAGAAACATCAGAACGAAAGAATGAGTGGACTATACATTAATTATGGATTAAACAACTGTAGACATTAATGAAATTGAAAGTGATATATTATCTGCAATTGCCCTTCGAGTAAGAGATAGAGATAAACTAATTTCTGCCTCTTAACAAAATCAAACCACACTAACCACATGTAATAATAAAGCTGAAATGAAAACGAAATAGAAGACACTATATCTAGTATTAATTAAAGCGATGTCACGAATTGAACATTTTCATTACGAATTTCATATATATATCAGTTATAATAAATACCATTTGTGAAGAAATCCTAAATAACAATAAGAAAAATGATAAAAGTTTAGAAACAACAGGCAAGTACAGATTTGGGGATTATCTATACGTATATAGTGTAGAAAAAGCAAATTACGTTTTTCAAGAATAAATGGCTTACTC
>NC_090725.1:129655893-129683393 GCF_036898095.1 Palaemon carinicauda | reverse complement strand
TGATATTCCATTGCAGGTATAGGAAATGAATACACGATTTTTTTTTAAAAAGTGCCAAAAAGTCTTTATTTTCTTTATTTACATGGAGAAATCAAGGAAAAATAAAAAATTTGCTTTATATAGTCTATTATCATTATTATTACTTCCTAAGCTACAACCGTCGTTGGAAAAGCAAAATGCTATAACCCCAAGGGCTCCAACAGGGGAAATAGCCCAGTGAGGAAAGGACATATGGATATAAACTAGCAGAGAAGTTTAAGAACTATAATAACATAAAAATAAAATTTTCACAGATAAACTATAAAAACTTCAACATACAAAGAGGAAGAGAAATAAGATAGAATAGTGTGCCCGAGTGTACCATCAATCAAGGTCAGAAAATTAAAGATATTGATATTCATTTCTTTGTAGAACCCTCCAACGACATACCCTCCACGCCCGCAACCCCCATCAACTACAGCACGAACCACTACAACGACCACCGCCATGATGGGCGGGATGCCTTATGATTTCGGGTATGGTGTGGATGATCCCGACTCCGGAAATCAATTCTCCCAGAAGGAAGCTTCAGACGGCAATGTGGTGAGTATTTGATGACGAGAGAGAGAGAGAGAGAGAGAGAGAGAGAGAGAGAGAGAGAGAGAGAGAGAGAGAGAGAGAGGTTCTTTAATTGTAAAAACATGTTTATATATATATATATATATATATATATATATATATATATATATATATATATATATATATATATATTGCCTAATTTTGAAAGTAGACTGTTGCAATAGGGTTCATGTAGCCGAATCTACAGTGGATATCCATTTCTTTAATGTGACCATAAGCAGGTTAGTCTAGGAAATTAAACAATTTGATTGCAAGCAAAATGATTTCAAACATCATCATTATCAAACAAAGAGGATGCTTGATTTTCGCAACAATTCAATTTAATCTAATTTAGAGAATTAAGAGTTTTATAGGCCGGTGGTTGGCCCAAGAAGGCCATTTAGCTTCTCCAAGGTGCAAGTGGGGAATGCATGCAGCCACGCTAAGAAATGAAGTTGAGAGAGCAGTAAAACGGAAGGAAGGAGGGGAAGTGGGAACTAGAGTAAGGTAGAAGGCTAAAAAGAGTTACAGCTAGGAGATCTAGGGACAATCATTTCTTTTTCTATTTTCTATTGACCTTCTTCATGTTCTCTTTGAATCAGGTTCGGGGAGAGTACAGAGTCCTTCTTCCCGATGGTCGGCTGCAGATCGTCCGATACTTTGATGAGGGCAACGGATTCAACGTCGACATTTCCTACGAATAGAAACTTCGCGATTCTTTATCACGAAACTTCAGTACATATTTTCGGATAGTTTTTCCCGAGTTATTGTTCGGTAATCTTATTGGGACCATGAAAAAAAAAAGTTAATTGAAAATACCTTCTTTTTGGATCCACGTAATACACGTGGGGTTAAGTGAGGTGTCTCTTATTTGTTTTCTACAAGAGGACATTGAAATAGCGAATCAAAATATCAAAAAAGCATGAATCAGCAGATTCTTTGTGTGATATGAGAAAATATATGGTTTAATTGATCAATGATTTTTTTATGGAAAAGTTAACTGTAACGAATGAAATTTATGTTTTGAGTCAATTAATATATGAAAGAAGAAAGATTTTGAGAATCATGAGCCTGTACAGTAAGATTAGGCATTAATAAGTCATGCATGCAAAGGAAATTATATAAATTTATTCTAAAAGTTAAACTATTACCAGAAACCAACTTCATCTCCTCTATTTTGTAAATAACGGGTTTTCCCAATGGCAAAGACCTTCCCTTCACTGTTCATGAAATTGGAATAAAAAAGTATTTTTGGAGAATATTTTTGTGCCAATTAAGACGATTAAATGACGGGAGACTTTACAGTTATAATTAACACCACCGTAAAGAATAAGATATACATCGATATTTACATAACTGAATACATTATTTTGAGTACATATATTCACTTTGTGCATAAATATGCACACAAATATAAACATACATGCATTAGCCTAATTGTGTACATAACTTCAAAATATAAACACATACAGTATGAATAAAAAAACACACATGTTAATATAGATGTGCATATATACACAAATCCAAATACACACATAAAAGAGTATATGTAAATTTATATATATATATATATATATATATATATATATATATATATATATATTTATATATATATATATATATATATATATATATATATATATGATGTGTTATAAATCTGCCCATTGACTATTGTATACAAATAAATGTAATTTTACATGAGGTTTTTTTTTTTTCGTCAGAATAAAAAAGATGTGACTTTCCGTATTTTGCTTTTCATTGATCCCATAAAGGTTTTAATAGATGCTTCTGAAGATTTATACTATTGGCTGAACTGAGGACCTCACCATATTACTTTTTCTTATTCAAGATATAGGAAACAATGCGCACGCACACACGGAGATACAAACACACACACACAGTGCTAAGCGGTATGTCTTAGAAATCTATGTTTGCCAACGTTTATATAAGCGGATGAGCAACCTAGTGAAGTAACGAGAACTTTGTGTGTGGAGGAAATACCCCCCTAAATCTTGAAGAAGTCACTGGCAGCAGGGTGACAGATTGGGTTTAAGGCGATAGACAAGAGGTCTTTTCGGCTTCTTCTCCTGATGCCTGGTGGATGATCTTACTGGAATTAGTATGGACTAGCAGGGGTCACTTGCCTTAGATAGATAGGCACTGCGCATCACAAGGAACTGGCTACTATCCTTTGATGAATCTAGTCAATGGACACTTTATGGATTAAGTCAGTCTATGGAAAGAGAAAATGACAGAATGGCTACCAATCCCTGGCGTAGCAGGGTGCTAAAAATCCCCGGTTTATAAATACTAATGAATATATATATATATATATATATATATATATATATATATATATATATATATATATATATATATATATATATATATATACACATATATATATAGATACACACATATATATATATACACATATATAATGTATATATATATATAGTGTATATATATATATATATATATATATATATATATACACACACATATATATATATATACATATATATACATACATATATACTGTGTATATATATACACACACATATATATATATATATATATATATATATATATATATATATATATATATACTGTACACATATATATATATATATATATATATATATATATATATATATATATATATATATATATATATATATATATATCAAGAAGAACTGATGGAGTTGAAAGAGAAGACGTAGGAATGATGATGACACCAAATGCAGAAAAGGCATTAACTGAATGGAGAGATGTAAATAGCAGAGTGTTACTTGCAAATTTTAAATCAAAACAGTGTAATATGAGTATTATCGTTTGTTATGTACAAGCAAATGATACCCCTGAAGAGAGGAAAGATGAATACTATGAAGAACTGCAGAGGATAATAGATGAGGTCCCTGAGAGAGATATGAAAATTGTGAAGGGTGTCCTTAATGCTAAAGTTGGAAGAAATAATCAGTATAGAGAATGTGATGAGTGTTGAGGGTTTTGGCGAAGTTGCAAATGAAAAAAAAGAGCACATTTTATAAGTTTTAGTTCAACAAACAATCTTGTTATCGGAGGTACTCTTTTCCAGCAAAAGAACATCCACAAATATACACGGACTCCACCATGTGGCAATTACAAAAATTAAATAGGTCACATAGCCATTAATAAAGAAAGAATGATGACTCTGTGAGATATAAGAAGCCATAGGGGTGCAGATATTGGTAGTAATCACCAGCTCCTCACTGCCACACTGAAATTAAAACTGAAAGCAGCCAACAGAAAGGTAGATAGAATATTTAGGTTTGATACAACTAAGCTTCTAGAATATGAGCACGGAAAAATTTGCAATTGGAGTAAGAATCGATTTGCAGTTTTAGAGACGTTATGCGAAGAGCAGACAATTAATGATGCATCGTGTGATATTAAGGACATATATCAGTCAGTTGGTAGTGACGTTTTGGGACATGCAGTTACAAGGAGAAAGCCATGGATATCAAATGATACATGGGATACTACAAAAAGGAGAAATATAGAAATTGATTGTTGAAAGTTTTCAAGGAAGTAATGAAAACTACAAGGTAGAGCATGCTACATATTCCAGTATGGATATTGAGGTCAAAAGAAAAGCTAAAAATAACTGGAGAAAATATTTAGACAGGAAAGCGGATGAGGATGACAAAGCTATGAATTCAGGAAGTGGCTATAGTGTAAGAATTGCTCATAGAATTATTGAAGAAATTTCGAGTGGGGTGAAGAAGAAGCATATACCCATCAAAAAAAAGAGATGAATCTGTAATAACAACAGAAGATGAAGAAATACAACGTTGGATAAAACACTTTAGTGAGGTAATGAATTGGAAATATGAAGGGAATAATTCAATTGATATATACCTGAAGCTCAGGACGACCTTGATGTGCCAATGAATGATTTCAGTGTGTTGAGGTGGGAGCCATCCTCAAAAAATTCAAGAGATGGAAAGAACCTGGATACGATGGAAAAACGACAAAGGTCATACTAGCTGAAAATGAACTAACCCCCAGAAAACTTACAAGATTATTTTCTAGAATGTGGCATGAAGAGGCAAAACCTGATGAATGGGAGTGTACCACCCGTATGTCACATGATCGTACAATGTAATAACATTTCTCTTTTTTGTATATATTATCCTTTATATCTTCGCTCTCCCCTCGCACTGACAGCAACTTGCATCAACCTGTCTGCCTATTTCTCATTGTTAACTCTTAACAGAACCAGTTGCTGGTTGGACAAGAAATAGCATGTTGTACAGTATTTTGTGACCTTCTTGCCAGGAACTAGTGTCTATATATACTCGATGTGTCTATAATAAAGTACACAGTTGCTTTCCTCTCGCCTTTGAGTAACAACTTACTCTTGGCACGTCACATTGGTGACCGTGGAAGCTGACTCCCTCCTCCCACCTTCCCCTCCTCACTGTTGCTATGGCGGACTCCACGGAAGTTGGCGCTGCCCCATTGAAACTTTCGTCGTTCGCCGGAAGAGAGGCGTTTGCTTGGATTCAGCGCTCAGATGTCCAGTTCCGCATCAAGAGCGTGACTCGCTCAACCACCAAAGCAGATTATGATCTCGCAGCAATACCCGAGGACACATTCCCGGAAATCTCCGACTGACTTTGTGAACAAGGAGACACCCCAATAGCGTATGACACCCTCATAACATACCTTCTGCAGCAGTACTCGCCGTCGCCAGCCACCCATATAGCAAAGCTTTTTCAGCTCTCTCAACAACCGTTGGGGACCAAAGGGCTTCGCTCGCCCCCAGGGAAATGACCAGTATCGCTTGCCTGCAACCTGCTGCAGACGGCTCTCCTCGTGAGGTGAACCTACTTCGTGTCCTTTGGGTACACCGTTTACCCGAACCTGTATGCGCTGCCATACCCGATGTCGATAGTTTACACATAAAGGACTTAATGACCAAAGCCGATGCCCTTATGGACAGCCACTTCCCGACCTTCAAGACCTTCATCAACGCCTCCACTCCTGATGAAGAGGACACCTACTCAACGTCAACTGAAGACGACGCGAATGCCGTAGGACACACACGCCTACCCCGTGACGTGCCGAAGCGGCGACAAAGCCACTCACTCGCGCCCCAACCAACGACTTCTACAGCCACTTACTACCGCCCATCGGCCGCAGGTTTGCTCCTACCACTCCAGATTCGGGGCTGCCGCAAAAAAGTGTGCCAAGGATTGTCAGTGGCCAAAAAAACGTGTAAGTAGGCCATCGCTCATGGTGGTGGCCTCCCGTGTTTCAAATCTTTTCTTTTTACATGATGCAGGAAGGGGCGTGCGATTTTTGGTAGACACGGGTGCTTTTCGTTCTCTTTTGCCAAGGGAAGTCTTCAGGAAACGACATAGTCTGTCTAAGTCTGCCGACGTCTACCTGGTAGCTGCCAATGGATCTGCGATACCCACCTACAGTTACGAGAACCTCACATTATCGTTTGGAAACGGCAAATTTAATTGGAAGTTTCTCGTTGCTGACGTCACATTGCCAATCCTCGGTGCGGATTTCCTCTCTCATTTCCACCTTCTGGTCGATGTCGCCCACCGACAATTGGTTAACGCAGACTCGTACTTGTCGACACCTCTTCAACCCGTCCCCTGCACATCGCTCTCCACATCAGCAAACCCACGGATGCCTACACCCACCTCCTCACGTCATACCCAGATGTTTTTCGTCCTGAACTTCGCCAAACGCCCACGGCTCCTGCCAAACACGGTATTTATCACCATATCAAGACTACGGGACCCCCAGTATTCGCCAAATTCAGACGTCTGGCACCGGATAGATTGGCTGCCGCCAAACACAAGTTCGCTGAAATGGAAGAAATGGGCCTTTCCCAAAAGCCTCCAGCCCATGGTTGTCACCCTTACACATCATCCTGAAGAAAGAGGGATCCCTTCATCCGTGTGGGGATTACAGGCAAACAGAACCGGATCACTACCCCCTCCCAAACATCGCCAACGTGACATCCTATCTGCACAAAGCAAAGGTTCTCTCCACGCTCGACCTCCTGAAGGGGTATTATCAGGTGCCTATGAACCCAGAAAACATCCTCAAGACCGCCATCACCATTCCCTTAGGTACATACACCTTCAATTACTCCTATTTTGGCATTCGTAATGCTGAAGCCACTTTTTAACGTCTCCTGGATGGCATCTTAGGGGACCTCCCCTTCTGTGTATGTTAGGTGGACGACATACTTGTGTTCTCTTCCTCAAAAGAGGAACACCTCCGTCACCTGCGCATCGTGTTTGACCGACTGCAACAAAACGTCCTTGTAGCCCGGTACGACAAGTATACCTTTGGCACCAACGAAGTGTCGTTCTTAGGGAACCGCATCACTCCTGAGGGAGTCCACCCCCTTCCTGAGAAGGTAGCCGCCGTTCATAACTTCCCCACGCCCTCGACCGTCAAAGCACTGCAGGAATTCTTGGGCATGATCAACTATTATCACCATTTTCTGCCAGCCATTGCCTCCGCGCTTGCTCCCCTCTATGCCTCCCTCAAGGGCAAGCTAAAAGACCTGAAGTGGGGCCCCCTTCAAGAAGAAGTGTTCTGCAATGCAAAGAATGCCCTATCAACCGCTGCTGCTCTCACTTTTCCCGTCCCACATGCCCCTCTCCTTCTCTCCACCGATGCCAGCGACGTTGCTATTGGTGCAGTACTCGAACAGGTGGTCGATGGCTTGTCTGGCCCAATGGCCTTCTTCGGCAGAAAACAGTCCAAGGCAGAATCGGGTTATTCTACCTTCGATCGTGAATTGCTGGTGGTGCACTTGGCTGTCCGTCACATTCGCCATTTCTTAGAAGGTACGCCTTTCGTCATTTCCAGAGACCACAGGCCTCTGATGCACGCCTTCACTTGACAGTTTGACGCCTGGTCCGCCCATCAATGCCGACATCTCTCCGCCATGGCGGAATACAATTGCACCCTTCAACATGTCCCTGGGAAAATGAATCCCGTTGCCGATGCCGTGTCAAGAAACATGTTGGCCGCCGTTCAACTGGGATTGGATTACAACCCCTTGGCTAAAGTCCAATGACAGGATCCAGAGTATCAAGCATGTAGGACATCCTGCACATCCCTCTGCTGGGAATACGTCCACCTTGACGACTCCAACACCACCCTCCTCTGTGACGTAGTACTGGTAGACCGCGACCGTGGATTCCTGCTCCCATGCGCCGACAGGTATTTGATTTCATTCACGGCCTTTCACATCCCTCTCGCCGTTCTACTCCTCAGTTACTGAAGACTAAGTTCATTTGGAACGGCATTACTGAGGATGCTAAGGAATGGGTCCACGCCTGTACTTCTTGCCAAACTTCCAAAGTACATCGACACACGGATTCAGGAGTGGGCACCTTTCCTCAACCTCAGCGTCGTTTTGCCCACATCCACGTCGACATTGTAGGCCCCCTACCCACATCACAAGGACATCGTAACATGTTTACCGTCATCGACCGCTCCATTTGTTGGCCTGAAGCCATTCCCATTGAAACTGCAACGTCCGCCTCATGTACATCTGCCTTATTCTCAGGATGGATTGTATGATTTGGTATCAGCATATTACTTCTGACAGGGGTACCACTTTCACCTCTTAATTATGAACATCATTAGCGAATCTCCTGGGCATCACCCTACATCAGGCAACTGCCTACAACCCCGCTGCCAATGGAATGGTTGAACGTTTTCATCGCACCCTCAAAGCAGCTTTAATGTCCCGCTGCAAGGACTCCAACTGGTTTACTCAGCTTCCCTGGGTCCTCCTGGGACTAAGAACCACTCCTAAAGATGCCCTGGACGCCTCGACAGCTGAAATGGTGTATGGCAACCCATTGTTCGTCCCTGCCGAATTTTTTGCTTCTGCGACCTCCTCTGACGATCTCCAGCGCATACGTCACGTCATGGGAAAATTTACTTCATGCCACCAGATTTACAAACCCCCAGCGAAGCATCACATACCGACAGACTTGCCCTTTGCAACGCAATTCTTCATAGGCAACGACACTAGCAAGCCACCACTAACGCCCCTTTATGAGGGCCCTTTCGTTGTCATCCAAAGCAATCCGAAAGCATTCCTACTAAACATTTGTGGCAAAGAAGACTGGGTCTCCATTGATTGTCTAAAACCTGCTTATTTCCTGCATGATGACCCGCCCGCAGTTTGCCTCTCTAGATCAGGGCACCCTATTTAACATGTACAGCATGTCATTTTTAGGGGGGAGCCATGTACCACCTGTGTGTCACACGATCGTACATAGTAACAACATTTCTCTTTTTTCTATATATCATCCTTTGTATCTTCGCTCTCCCCTCGCACTGAAAGCAACTTGCATCAACTTGTCTGCTTATTTCTCATTGTTAACTGTCAACAGAACCGGTTGCCAGTTGGACAAGAAATAGCATGTTGTATTTTGTGACCTTCTTGCTGGGACCTAGTGTGTATATATACTCGATGTGTCTATAATAAAGTACTCGGTTACTTTCATCTCGCCTAAGAGTCACAACCTACTCTTGGCACATTATAGGAGCTAGAAGTGTTGGTGAAAATTGCCAAAAAAAGATCTGACTGAAGGCAATAATTACAGAGGCATCACACGTCAGTTGTCATGAAAAAATATAGTATGCTTATTCTAAAGAGGCAGGAGAGAAAGATTGATGAAAAGCTGAAGGATGAACAAGTAGAATTTAGAAAAGGTAGAATTTATAGACCAAATTTTCATTATAAGACATGTTGCACAGCAATCTGAAGAATATAGAAATCCACTTTTGATGATATTTGCGGACTATGAAAAAGCCTTTGGCAGTGTGCACCGGTCAATTTTGTGGAGAGTCCTGCGTTATTATAGGGTTCCTCTTAAATATGTACATTTGATTAAGACTGTTCATAGTAAGTGCAAAGGTAATGGTAGTGGAGTCTTATCAAATGAATTTCCAGTGGAAAGTGGAGTACTCCAAGGGAATGTGTTGTCACCTATGTTATTCATCCTCCTCATAGATTTTGTAATGCATAGAATACTTGGGAATGGTGGAGAAGGATTGGATTGGATTGGTATTAGGAAATTAGCTGACCTAGAGTATGCATATGACGCTGTCCTTATTAGCAGAACACCACAGGATTTGCAATACTTGCTTACCAGAATGCATGAAATATCACAGGAGATTGTGCTCAAGATAATAGAATAAAGACAGAGATGATGAGAATGGCATATGCAATGGAAGATGAAATATCATTGTAAGGAGAAAGAATTAATGAGGTAGAATCATTTAAATATTTGGGAACTATGATCTCTAATACAGGATCTTTCGAATTGGAATTTAATGAAAGATTGAAAAAAAGCAAATCAGACATTGGCTAGATTAAGTAAAATTTGGAAATCAAATCTCCTGAAATTACATGAAATAATCAGGCTATATATTAATTTAGTGAGGTCGTTGTTACTGTATGGACATGAGTCAAGGTATGACAATGAAACAATATCTAACAGATTTTTTAGATTTGAGAACAAAGCCCTAAGGAAATATTGGGAGTGAAATGGCAGGACAGGATTAGAAATGAAACTATAAGAGAGATTACTCGATTGTCATATGAGGATGAGATCATGGTGAGGGGTAGATGGAGATGTTTGGCCATGCTTTTCGCAATCCCTCAGAGAGATAGTTCACCAAACTTTCAACTGGGCTCTACAAGGTACTAGAAGACTTGGAAGGCCCAAGCCTACTTGGCTGAGGGCTATCAAGCGTGAAGTAGATGATGATGAATGGTTAAGTATTGAATTAAAAGTTCAAGATAGAGACGACTAGCAAAATCTAACCGAGGCCCTTTACGTCAATAGGCGTGGGAGGAGAAGGTGATGAACATATATATATATATACATATGATAAATTTTTGCACATTTAAACGTGTTTTTTTTATATTTCAAATAAGCCATACATATTAATACATTAAAGTCTGGATTCTCTTAACGACGTCGGGATCAGAGCCCCAGGCGGAATCACCCAAAGACTATAATATCAGACCGGCTGGGATTTGAACCCTGGTCCAGGATATCTGTATGCCAGTGACCATACCACTCAGCCACGTGGTATGGTCACTGGCATACAGATATCCTGGACCAGGGTTCAAATCCCGGCCGCTCTGATATTATAGTCTTTGGGTGATTCCGCCTGGGGCTCTGATCCCGAGGTCGTTAAGAGAATCCAGACTTTAATGTATTAATATATATGGCTTATTTGAAATATATATATATATATATATATATATATATATATATATAAAGAAATATATATAGGTATATATATGATTTGCACGCATATTTCAATAAATATATATATATATATATATATATATATATATATATATATATATATATACATGTGTGTGTATTTATATGTATACACAGCATGTGTATACATAGACTATATACACAGCATGTGTATACATAGACTATATACACACATATATATATACACATATATATATATACATATATATATATATATATATATATGTATATATACTGTATATAATTTGTGTGTGTGTGTATTTTATGCATGTATTCAGTTATGCATGTTAAATACTTTATATGTTGAGAGATAAAATCAGGTATAAAAGGGAATTTTTCAATCTTTTAAGATTAAAAATGTTTGACATTATAAGAGGAGAAGGCTAAGAGCGAATGTTAATGAGTAAGATCATGATGGTATGTGGAAGTCAGGAAAGGGAGCAATGGTTATCATCCCGGGCGGTAGAAAGAAAAGAGAGTGAATCGAGGACTATACAGAATGATGGTAAGATATGAATAGTAGTGAATCTCATTCTAGTTGAAGCGAGGAAGGGAGCGCATTGGTAAGACAGAAAAGTATCCGTAGACGTAAATATTTCCATGCATGGGGGAAATGTTGGGCTAAATGATTATAAACGTTAGAAGTGAAACAAAAATAGAAAGGAAGAAGCTATTCAGATAGAGTAATTACGTTGTATCAGAGGAATAAAAGGAAAAGGAGGAATGATGAATATAGATTTTTTTTTTTTTTAACTGGCCGTGGTACGTGGAAAGATAAGTAAGAGTAGAATACTTTGATAGGGTATGCGGCGATATGAGAATTAAGAGCGATAGGATGGCGTGAAGTGAGTATTATTCTGATGTTTGGAGAAAAGGTGATTTTGATTAATGACCTTAGTGCAAGGGAGGGACGATAATGATTACCGTAGGTTTTCTGTACTAGTGTGACCTCTGTGGTGGTATATGTACGTTTGTATGTATGTATGTATGTATGTATGTATGTATGTATAAATATATACACTCCCAACTACATGATAAAATGAAAGCAAGTTAAAAAAAAAGAAATCAATATTAATTTAATAAAAATTTGCATTGAAATCAGATAGAGCAAAACTATCAGAAAAAACTAAAACATGACAAAAACAAGATTAGATATGAGGGTAAAATCCAGGAGAGATGAAATAGATTTAGAAAAATTACCCAAAACATTTAACAAACTAAAAACCAAAGACTTTCGTAAACACAATTAGACCAAAATTGAGTTAACACTAAGGAACGGAAGAGACATCAAATTAATATATATATATATATATATATATATATATATATATATATATATATATATATATATATATATATATATATATATATATATAAAACTTGGAACAGGGCGCCACCAGATATTTACTTTAAAGGATGAAAATAGAAATATTATTAACAAAAGTGATGGAGTAATAAAAATAGCTGAGGATTTCTATACAATAGTGATGCAAGAAATATCTTTGCCAATTGAAATAATCAAACAGTTGAGCCGGTACCAAATGTAGCAGTAGGAGAAATAAAGAAAGCAATAAAAGGCCTGAAAAGAGGTAAACAGCAGGATAAGATGGTCTAACAATGGATTTAATAATAGATGTTGGAGATTTCTTAGTAGTAAAACTCGCTGAACTTTACTAAAAATGTCTGCAAGAATGTTCTATACCTGCAGCTTGGAAAAACTTTATCATTATACTAATTCACATAAAGGGAGACAAAAGACCTGAAAAATTAATGCCCCATGAAGTTACTCTCAGTAATATATAAAATATTTAAAAAGAATATATTAGGCTCAATAAAAAGAAAGCTACTATCGTTTCCAGAGGCCGTGTAATAGTGTTTTTCCCAAATATCTAACAAACCGGCTTATGAATTTCCATGAAACTACAGTAATGAATGTTTCAAACATTGGCCTAATTTTTGGTGGTACAATGAATTGACAGATGTGCTTAATTAACCCGTTTACTCTTAGAAAAAAGAGGAACTTCTTCCCTTCCTTCAGAGCGTTTCGAAGAAGTGTTACTTAATCACGTAACTGTGACATAGAGGTTCCCCCAACCCTCCTTCGGTGTTTACACCTATGGCTATCCTAGTACTCACCCCGGCCCCTTCCTTCTTGCCCTCTTTCCTTCATTCCCATTGTTATTAGGCTACCGAGTAAATCCCTGTTAGGAAAGACTGTGTACTGCACATATAAAATGAGCCGGAAGAGCAATAAAATGTTTTATGGTGGTAGATAATGATTAGATGGTTAACACAAATTATCAAACATAATAGAAGAGGTTTAAAACAGGGGTGTGGAATCGCACTGAGAGATATTCTACACGGACTCCTACAAATTTTAGATTTGCGACTAAAAAATAAAATAAAATAGAATAAAAACATTAGTAGAAATAGAAAACAATTTTTTTCCTCGAAAGTGATGATGAGTAAAATGTATAAGTGTCCATTTCTTGTTTTTTTTTTTTTTCATCCCTCATATCTCTATGGTTTCCAGCAATTGGTGATAACATTATTTTGGGAAAGCAAAGCTAATGAATACTTTGATACGAGTATATCAGCTTGGCATGTAGACACTGTCAATGGATTTCACAAAGTAAGGTTGATTGGTTCATTAATTGAAGTCTGGTATAATTCCAGTGACAAAGTCGCAATGATATTTGTCACATACCTTTTAAGTAACAAAAATAGGTACTGGTACTTATAACGTAAATAAATATATAAAACTATAGGTTGAAATATAATAAATCTTATGTATGTATGAACACACACACACACACACATATATATATATATTCAAATAAGCCATATATATTTTAGATATATTAATGTCTGGATTCTCTTAACGACCTCGGGATCAGAGCCCCAGGCGAAATCACACAAAGACAAGAGCTTGGCTCCGGCCGGGAATCGAACCCTGGTCGGCAAGCTTATATAGACAGTGACTAACCCATTCGGCCGAATGGGTTAGTCACTGTCTATATAAGCTTGCCGACCAGGGTTCCGAATGGGTTAGTCACTGTCTATATAAGCTTGCCGACCAGGGTTCGATTCCCGGCCGGAGCCAAGCTCTTGTCTTTGTGTGATTTCGCCTGGGGCTCTGATCCCGAGGTCGTTAAGAGAATCCAGACATTAATATATCTAAAATATATATGGCTTATTTGAATATGAAAAAAACACGTAAAAATGTGCAAAATTTATCATATATATATATATATATATATATATATATATATATATATATATATATATATATATATATATATATATATATATATATATATATATATATATATATGATTTCAAAATTTATCAAATGGCCGATGTCAATGCCCTTATATGAAACATCTTTTAGAAGTCTACCTTCTAAGGAATTCAAGCTACTCTCTCTGGTGAAATTGATATGATAAATCATATCAAATAATGCTCCCTGTCATTTTCTTCCTGGCAATTGACGTATCGAGTAACCTGTGTTGTATGGAAGAATGAGTCCTACGGCTTAACCTAAAGAAAACTATATTTCTATTGCTTTACCAACACTCGCTTGAAGTGCGAAGTGTAGGGTTAGCATGGCCTCTTTCGTCTCCTGTCATAAGTCTCATTCTTGATCTTCAATGTGAGTGAGTGGGTAAGATATAAAACGTTGGTCTTGTGTTTAGGTAAAGTCTAAAGTCACGAATCACATTACCAGGTATGCTGAACTTTTACTGACAAAGAATTTCGTATTGCTTTGGGTAGGTCATATGACAATTATCTATGGAGTTAAACAGGCGTTTAACAATTCGGGGGATGGGAGGTACAGGGGAAGAAACGTTATAACAACGTCACTGAGGGACGTCATCACTATTGCGAATGTGTGGGTGGCTAAGACATGGCTTTAGCCTCATTTTCTAAGTAAAAAAGTTAATGAAACGTAATTGGCAATGCACAGTATTTCCCAAAATTAGGCCATTGTATGAAGCGCTCCCTGCTTTGATATCATGGAAATCCATCAGTTATTTTAGGAGTTATTTAAAAAAACACTATTACACGGCCTCTGCAAACGATAGTAGACTTTAATTAAACAAGAGAGCATGCAGGCTTTAGCAGCATTCTGAAGTATGTTCTTGATGACAATGATAAGGTAAATGTACTTCACAGTAAAGAATAGCCTTACTGCTCTTCTCAAAGCAACACTTCAGCAGGTGGTCCAATATTTTTAATCTTGTCGTTGTCCAGCGAAGTAACTTCTAAATCTAGTAACGGATTAGTTAGTTTAATTTTTTTTTCTGGATGAGGAAGATAGTAATCGGCAATTGCTAATGCTGCCTTTTCTTATGAAAAAGGATGGACTTATATACTTCCAAGATTCTGTCAATTAAATTTCTGAGCTGCACAGCATTTATCATTTGCGGGTCTCAATTTTCAGTCGTTGTCTGGAATTATTTTGCTTTTTTTGCTAGGGTTGAGAGGTTGTCAAGTGTTAGGCCTACTTCCTCTTCTTCTCCATGATCTTCAGGCTCTTCTACGTGTTCACTTATGGAATTCATCATTTGTCAGAACTTTCTCCATTAACGGATCTAAGTGGGCCTCAATCAGCTCATTTATGTCGTGGGTAGTCCTATCTGTGAAGCTATTTCCTTAAAGAAATTTTACCAGCATCACTGAAATAGTCACTGCCGAGTAGTGGATTTCATCATGAGAGAACAATTTATAGTCGTTGAATACTCTTTTCCAAGATTTCTTCCAGTAAACACTGAGTGCCATTTTCATTATCTCTTTAATAGTCTTCTGGATATTTTGGCAGACATGATGCATTGGTATACCCACTCCACTACTCCTTCAGCATGAAGTTATCATCCTCATCCATAGACCCAACCGTATAATGCAAGAAGTTTTGCATATAAAGTCCCTTGAATGCATGAATAGTGCCTTGATCCATGGACAGAATCAGCGATGTCATGTTCGAGGGAAAGAATTCTAGCTGTACACCCTAATAATATACAGTAAGTTGATCACATGGCTTCTAGCATTATCCTCTAGAATAATCACTTTAAAATCAAAGCCGTTTTAGGGAAGATATAGCTTGAATTTGGGACTGAAGCACTGGTGAAACACATCTGATGTCAGTGCTTGTGTTATAAGAGCCTTTTGGCTGGTGGGCTTTATTGTTTTAAGGGTTCTTGGGATTTTAGAGTTATAAATGTTTGAGGCGATCTTTGTAGGCCTGTATCCAGGTGCTACTGCCTCCTCATTCACAAGGAAAGACCGTAATGGTAGTTGATAGTTATTCATTGCCAATAATTATTACATTTTTATACAGATGCAAATATACATTTCATTTTCTATTTCTTACATTAGGTAAATCAAAAAGGGAGTAAAGATCCTAAATTAACTAATGATTGTCCATTATGATCTTCAACATTTCATAGGCTCTCATGAACTCTAAATGTAGACCTAACCTAAGAACACTACATTGCAACATATGAACAAATATTTAGTGTTTACAGTTATTCAGTTATACAGAGTAATAAGTTGGATTACACTGAATATATATTTACATAGTTCATGTTCGTCATTATGTTTCAAGGAATCTTCAAAGGAATTAAAGTTAAACCCTGCAAAATTTTCTCTAACAGGCAAGAGCAAAGGACAGTTCAAGATGACATGGATCTCGTCCAGCATAGATCCACAGGGGCAAAGGCATTCCTCTTGGGGAATTCTTGACCATCGGCCAATCTCAACTTTAAGGTGGTGAAAACTCAGTCGTAACCGCAAATAAGCAATTTGAGGATGCTCTGGAATAAAAGGTCTGTTCTTCTTGTACAATGCTGGAGACTGTTGATGTGGGTTGAGCTGATTGTAAGTATTCGTCAAGTTGACTCAAAGTTGTTGTTCACGTGGGTTTTTAGTGTTTGTTTTTCGTCTAAAATTGGATCCTCTTGGGTTCTCTGTAACTGGTCAATGTAGATGCCCATCGGAGACTGTACTTATGATAGTAGCAAAGTAGCTCCTGTAATAGTCTCGTCAAGAACGAAGTTTTCCTAAAAAGTTTAGCTGTATTTTCTTGATAAATGCTGTGGCACTTGGCTCTCCGGATTCTAAATATACTAAGTCAGAGCAGACTGTTTTTCTGACACTTAGGAAGTCATGCAAACTACTCAGGCAAGCATTACTAGCAGCTTTCAAGTTAGTTGACATCCAAATCTCAGACCCATAAAAAAACATTGAACTAGATAATCCTTTTGACACTAAAAGGAGCATCATTATTTTTAGATAAAAAAGACTGGAGCTTCCGCAGGCTCTCTGAATGCTTCTTAATAAGCTCTTCAATCTGTTTGTACATGGGAGCAGTCATGATCTGATTGCCCAAATAAGTATATTTGTCACAAACTTCTACCATTAGTTAGTTAAAAACGAGAAGGTTGAGGTCCTTGACATTAAAGCACATTAGCTTGGTCTTTTTGTTATTAACCTTTGTACCAACCGTGTGTCGCACGTTCGTACATAGTTCATTTTCTGCTTGTATCTTCGCTCTCCCCTTGCACTAAAAAGAACCTGAAAAAACATGTCTTGTTTCTCCTCTGTAACATTGTCTGTTTTTTTTTAACATGAAAATTCTTGTTGCCTTGAACTTTTGTATATAAAGGAGAGTGTTCTATAATAAAGTCACTCAGTTGTTTTCAACTTGCCTTTGAGTCACAACCTTCTCTCGGCCCGTCACACCTTCATATATTCCATACAATAATTCAACATATTTTGAAATTTCCAAGTGATACCTAATTCTGTGGTGCTGACTAATGCAGTATCATCCAACAGCAATAACAAGTGTAAAAATCCAAGCCAACCATCCTGACCATGCGAATCATTGGGTTAGCATAAGCAGTGAAAAGGATGCACGAGCTGGGACTATCTTGTCTGACTCCTGCCTCCGCCTCTATTGTACTATTGCCAATAATGCTTGATTTTATATCCAAGGAATTTCGAATGACTCTTACCATGTTTGACCTACATCCCATTCATTGCAGTAATCCTATAAGTGTTCTCCTGTTTATTTTGTCGTAAGCCTTCGCAAAATCTACATAAATTATATACAATGAAGCTTTGTCTCTCTAGCAATGTCTATTAAGAGGCACAAAATAAGAATTTGCTCTTCGCAGCCCCTCCCCTTCTCGGCCCCAGCTTATTCCTCGTCAGTTATAAGCCATTGTTTTAGTCTGTCATTGAGGATTTGATCATAGAGTTTGGACAATGCCGACATAATGTTTATCCCATGGTAGTTGCCAGGATCCCTGGGATCCCCCCCTTTGAAAATGCTGAAAAATTTGGCAGTTGTCCATGAGAAGGGATATACCACGAAGAAGACAGAATTCAGAATAAATACTATGAATAAAATCAAGCTACACTGAGCAGTCTAAAAAACCAGGAGGGATACCATCAGGACCAGGGGCTTTATTGGACTTGATTTCCTGAATGCCTTCCCTCACTTCTCTTTCCGTAATCGGATCATCTTGAATGTAGACTTGATTCAGCCCATTAATCTCAAGACGAACCTCTGTTTCCCTTTGTTCTGCACTATAGTTTTGAAAAGTAATTCGCTGGTTCAGAATCATTTGGAGCAGTAACAGTTTTTTTTTTTTTCTCAAAACTGCACTTCCAATTTATTGTAGTCTAAATTGCTTTAGCATCATTCTGTTCAAGTAATTATTTCCATCTACTATCACGATTTTCATTTGTTACTGCTTTCAACTAGTAAGGACGAAGAATAAAAATCAGTTTCAATTTCTAAACCAATGGGAACATGGTTTGATGGAAAATTATATGAATAGCCAATATAGAAATTTTTAACAACAGATAAATAATCTTGAGAACAAAATGCCCAGTCAACTTGACTTCTCCACTGAGAATCCTGTCTATAGGTCAGGTCTCCTCCCGCCCTCAGTAAACCCCGGATTAATTGGTTTATTGGTGTTAGGTTTAAACTTTTAGAAATCTCTCATTACTCTACCATGGTTATTTAATGTTACGTCAGGATTCCGCTATAGCGGAATCCCTGAGGATTATTAAAATATCCAAGAGACCCAAGACGTGCGTTCAAGTCACCCATTATCATCAATCCGATATCAGGGTCATTATATACTTGTTCTTCAATGAATGAGAAACTAGCGTTACTGCAATAAAGGGAATCATGGGGAGGAATGTAAAGTGCACCCAACAAGAGGTCTGGAAGAGGGCAGAGGCAAAACCACACTTGGTCTTTTAATTCATTTACATCATAAACATGATTCTCGAAAAGGTAGCTTTTTAAGGAGTACAGCCACACCACCATGAAGATCTTCGCGTTCAACAATCTTGCTTCTTATACATGAAAAGCCTGCTAAAGAAAATGGATAACTCGTCTTTATTTCTTGCAAAAATACAATATCATAATATATCAGAGTACCTATTAGGCTATCTAACTTTAAAACATTTCCGTTAATGTTACAAGAACACAATTTAATTATTGTCTTGACCCCCTTTATATGAAAAACGAAAGTCTAAAATATTCAAGAAGGACTTCTCGTCGACTTGAGGTGTAGTTAACAGTATAGCCTTGGTTTTCGGGTTTATCTCTTTCCCTTCTTTTCATTTCCTTTAACCTGCTGACATCCCTTCTAACCAGTGGATAAACATCTTTCTTTATGGATATTTTATCAAATCCACTGACTGTCGTTTTGAGAGTAGATGCTGCTTCAAGTATTCGATCCCAATCTGCCTTAGATTGGAGTTTAGCGATCATGACTCTTTTTCTGTTTGTTGTGGGTTTGCCCAAACGGCGTACATCTTCTATGTGTGTCATCTTGTTGTAGTTTCTTAAGGATTTCATTGATCTTTTCCTTGTCTTCACTTAATTTAATAGCTTCTCCTTCAGTATTAGTTATGGTCATATCTCCTTCCGGCACTTCAAGGAAAATTATATTCCAGGATCTCTTCTCAGCTTCCATTACTTCAAGGTAGAGTTGGTGCTGCATGATAGCTTCCTTCAAATTAGCATTTTCCTTTTTTGGAAGTGTGAGCTCAGAATCTATCCTTCTATAATCATCCTTAAAATCACGAAATTCTTGTAAAAGCTCGTCCAATTTACTTTCCACTGAAGAGGTAGCAGTACTACCAGCTGATCAGCGGTTTGCCTCGATGAGGGTGTTAAGTAGTGATATCAATTCTTCCTTCATATTGTTCAGTTTGTTTTCCGTCAGTTTTTGTACATCGGTGTATTGGAGGTTATTATTTTGGGGAATAACCATAATAAAAGGTTCGGTAGAGTGCAGTTTACACAAAAACAAAGTCAGGTGTCGTTACTATGGAAACAATTACGTAAAATTATGCATCTATGACGTCACAGATTTTTTCTTTGAGTCCTTGGCGCATCCACATCGATCAAGGGACACACAAAAGATATAACTCTTAATTAACACAATTTCCCCCTACAAACTGTTCACTGCACTTTATATAAAGCCTTCAAAAATCTTGTATTAGCAGGAAAACCACCTTAAGCTGCAACAATCGCCCAAATGAACTCTATTTAACAGAGCTCATTTTCATAACAAGTGTCTTGAAGTCTTCTTCAGGAGAAAATTCCAAAGGAGGCCAGTCTCTTCCATATTGAAAACTTGATCACACAAATAACCCCCCTTCCTCGATGATGTTCTAAAGCATCTCCTTTACATAATCATCAGTCACTGGTTTATCAGCAGAGGCAGCTTCTCCATACAGGTACACACTCTTGAGGTTGAACCTCCTTTGAAATTTATGAAAACAATACTAGCTAGCATTAATTTTGGTTGGCTTGGTGGGATATGCCCTGGACGGTCCAAGTTTTAGGTTGTCATCACTGCCATCCATAAACTTGCCGTGGAAGTGCCAGGGCTTCTAGCATATTGCATTGGTATCCAGTGCAATGTTCTTCTTCAAAGTCGCTTATCTTAAAAGCGAATACTGACTCTATCGCTACGATGGCCTTATTGCATAAAGATACCACAACTTTCGCTGTGTTATTAAAAGTGACGTTTGCAATTGTCCTTATATTCTTTTCATCATTCTTGATGTAGTGAACAGCAGATTTGTTGATTCTGTAAAGGTGGCATATATCCAAATAGATTTTCCCTTCCTTGGGCATGTCAAGGGACTTCATCTTCACTATTATGGTGAGCATCTTCTTGCAATACATGGGTTCACTGCCAGAAGCCTTAGAACGAGAAGTATGTTTAGTTGACATGGCAGGGCTTGAAGGTAATTCACAACTTTAACTTAAAATGTGAAAAACTACACAACAGAGATAAATATGCAGTGACGTCGCTTATATATTTGTGAAAGAGAGCTAGAGAGTATGAGATACTGAATGCTGCAGTTTGCTCAAGAGCGATCCTGCGGTCCAACAGTCAGTCAGCAGCAAGAAATAAGATCAGAATGCTCTGATTGGCCCGGCATCCTATACCAACCAATTGTGTGCCTTGTACGAAATCATTTGGGCATGTTAGGCTATTCTCCTCATGCTTCTTGAATTTTCTTTTTGATACAGATGCACGAATCCTTGAGTCATCTATGGCACACTACAAATTTTCTTCTTCCTGACAATCTAAAACTTTATGCATTGCTTTTTCAGTATCGAAATGAATTTCTGTATTTTTAGCTCCACTAAGGAGGTTTTGTGATCGAGTTGGTTTATCTATTTATCTGTGTCTGTGGACATTGGCCTGTAGACAGGATTACTAAAAACTACGGTTTATCTATTTATCTGTGTCTGTGGACATTGGCCTGTAGAAAGGATTACTAAAAACTACTCAATGGATTTTGATGAAATTTTCACTGAAGATAGGCCTTAGGACATGGATGACCCCTTTTAAATTTTAAGGCCGAGCCGGATCAGGATTCAAGGTCCGATTTTGCATTTTTTCTGTTTGTGACAGGATTACGCAAAAACTACTTCACGGATTTTGACGAAATTTTTACTACAGATAATCTTAGGTTATGGAAGACCCCAATAAATTTTGGAGATGATCCAGATCCGGATCCGGATTCTATATTCAGATTTACATTTTCTCCATTTTAAAGGTAACTTTAAAAGTACTTTACGGATTTTGACGATATTTTCACCACAGATAGGTCTTAAGTCATGGATGACTCCATTGAATTTTGGAGATGATCCGGATCCGGCTTCAAGATCCGTATTTGCATTTTTCGCCATTTAAAAGATAACGTCAAAACTACTCAACGGATTTTGACGAAGTTTTCACTTGTTATTCATTATTGTCATTTATAATTTCATAGGTCTAAAAATTAACATTAAAATAAAAATGAAAAACCGAAAAAATATCAAACTCACAGAAAACTCTGATATAAAGTGGACTAAGCAATATAGATTTGCATATAGATTATATATATATATATATATATATATATATATCAGCGATATGGCATGCAATTACTGTACTTTATACATACATACATACATATGTATATATATATATATATATATACACGTGTGTGCATGTATTTATGCATTAATAATGAGGTTTTGTGTGGTGTGATACTTCCAGCAAGTTCTCATTGTAATTTGTAAATCGTCCAAAAGTGCAGTTATCCACAGTCATTGAGAGTGTCGGAATTACAAGTGGAATTTGGTTCATAAAATAAAGATCTCTTATAGATACAAAATGCCTTGTGCATTATATCTATAAATAGATACTACGGCTAGAGTTACTAGGTCCTGGACTGGCCAGGCAGTACTACATAGGATTTCTCTCTCTGGTTACAGATTATTTTCCTTTGCCTACACACACACACACACACACACACACACACACACCGAATAGTCTGGCCTATACTTTCCCCATTCTCATCTGTCCTCATACACCTAATAATGCTGAAATTACCAAAATTCTTTCTTCACTCAAGGGGTTAACTAATGCACTGTAATTGTTCAGTGGTTATTTTCCTCTTGGTAAGGGTAGTAGAGACTCTTTACCTGTGGTAAGCAGATCTTCTAGGAGAAGGACACTAAAAAATCAAACCATTGTTCTCTAGTCTTGGGTAACAACAGGGCCTCTGTACCATGGTCTTCCACTCTTTTGGGTTAGAGGTCTTTTGCTGGAGGGTACACTCGAGCACTCTATTCCATCTTATTTCCTTGTATATTGAAATTTTTATAGTTTATATATCTATAATATATATATATATACATACATACATACATACATACATACATACATACATACATATATATATATATATATATATATATATATATATATATATATATATATATATATGTAGATATATATGAAAGATATACTTTAATGTTACAGTTCTCAAAATATCTTATTTTAATTTGTTCGTTAATTCTCTTGTAGTTTATTTATTTTCTTATGTTCTTTCCTCACTGTGGTATTTTTCCCTGTTTGAGACCTTGGGCTTATAGCATCCTTTTTACAAACTAGGGTTGTAGCTTAACTAGTAATAATAATAATAATAATAATAATAATAATAATAATAATAATAATACAGTAATATATTGCTTTTGATAAGAAAGATGTGATGAGTAAATCCCGTAGACTTTTTATCATTATTCATGAAGAGATAGATAACCTTAAAGTGGTTATGGGTTTCATTAAAACCATCAACGCTGTGTTAAATCTTCTGGGTACTCCAGACTTTCAGCTTTACAGGGGAAAGTTTTCATTTTACATTTGCCAGATGAATAATACACTTGTGTTAGTTTTTTATGCAACATCCTTTGCATGTGCATTTGTGTTTCACTATGAAAATATCTCTAAAACGTACTCGCACGCTCACAGACACACACACACACACACACACACACACATATATATATATATATATATATATATATATATATATATATGTGTGTGTGTGTGTGTGTGTGTGTGTATGTGTGTGTAAATACATACATACACAATAATAATAATAATAATAATAATAATAATAATAATAATCATCATCATCATCATAACATTAATAACCACAAACTAAAACCTTGTTATAACTGTAAACCAAAATCAATTTTTATCTCCAAAATAAAAACAATTGTTTTCACTCCTTTAAGAATTTCATTTTACGTAAAAATAGTAAACATGTGCCTAATAAATTAACATATACCATTGTGCTGTTGTACAACATGATTCTTAGCCACATGTTGCACAAACTTAATGACAGATCTAAACTTTCATAGACCTATCATTAGACCCTACGATTACTAAGGCTTGTTCTAAGATCAGAATGTCATTGAATCCCACCCAACGCTTATGACTTCGCTAGGGAAGATCAGCTGCCAATTGCCCAATCGAGGCTAACATGTTGGGAAGTTCATTATTATGTAAATGGAATGGTCAATGACAATTAGGGAGACAAATGGGTAATTAGATATTGAAGTTGAATAATTATGATTGATACACTGAAGATCGTATACAAAGGTAACTAGGTGACTCATACTTTATTTGCTAATTTGATATGAATTAATTCTCTCATGTTGCTCCATATTATTCTATCCTTTTATTTTTCATTCCACTAATATGTAAGATTATATCTACGAGTACGTGCAGTTAGTGTAATGTTAAAAAAAAAAAAAATCTTTTATTAACAACTACATTAATTTGATTTTTTTATTCCAAATTGCAGTAAGCTTCAAATATCAATTCTCATATTAAAAAAAAGATGCATCAAAAAGAAATATGATAATAGACTTTCGTGTTATGATGGTGAACATCGTAAATAGGAGCATGCATAGGATTGATAGAAACAACATGTTTTAGACACCTTGTTTACTGTCCCGTCCTGGCGTGGTTGACCTCGCTCATATAAATAGGATTTCCTTCCTTTGGAACCACTCAAAGATATCAAAAAAGGGGTTCTATCCTACTCACATGCAACCTATGACCCTGAGTCTCAATGGCCACAACACGCCTTTTTTCTGAATATGGGCTAAGTGAGGAAGACCTTCCCCATCATTGGTTTTTTTGTACGTAAACACACACATGAGCTCTCTCTCTCTCTCTCTCTCTCTCTCTCTCTCTCTCTCTCTCTCTCGGTATATATATATATATATATATATATATATATATATGTATATAGGGTTTTTCAAAAAATTTGATATCATTTGGGATGCAAATATCACAGAAACTACTTGATCAAGGCAAATGAAACTAAACGGGCTTAATGCTGAACATTATAACATTTATTTCTCCAAATCTGAATAAGATATTCAAAGGCATGTGAATTCCATGAACGATTTCACAAATGTCCAATTTGCGCACCCTATATATATATATATATATATATATATATATATATATATATATATATATATATATATATATATATATATATATATGCGTATGTGTATATAATAATAAGCCATTAACTGACTGATATCCTCACATTTTGGAATATGATTCCCTATGAAAGTCTTGAGTAAGAGAGGAAGGATTGACAAAATTCTTCAATTATCATACCTGGGTTCCAAACAGAAACTGTCCTGAAAAATTTTGTAGGCGTTACTCATTAAAAAAAAAATAAATAAAAAAAAAAACTGGTCTAAGTATGAGTCCCTTTTAGGAAATTGAATTCTAATTACTTATACCGTTTTCCTGAATGAATGTTTTCATTTGCAAATGTATATAAAAATATTATGTTATCGCCAGATAAAGAGGTCACACGATCGAAGAAAATTATGTGTTTGAAGTCCCGAAACCCGATATTTGCCATGACCCTTTGCGTCATTATGCGTCTTGCGTGAACCAAGGACACGAAAAGCTGTTTTGGGTTTAAATCTGAATTACTTTTACGAGAAGATGAGCCTCTGTTTGCATCCTCGCCAGATAAAAAAAAGCTCACCTAACGGTGCTTACAGAGTATGTGGAAATGACAGGGTGCAAACGGCTTTCGTCATGGACTTTGTATTTGCATTTTAGTTCGTGTTGCTTGCTTCTGTGGAAAAACTAGCTATATTGAAAAAAAGAGTAAATAGTTTAAAGGAATATTTACAACAGAAATAAAAGAAATAAAGAGAGATATAGGTAATGAGATTCAGAAACAAAGGGAAGGTAAGTACAAATAAAAAATTAGCAATAAAATTATTAGTAACATAATAAAAGAATTTAAAATATTGAAATATAAATGATGCAAAACAAATGATATAACAAAGCCGCATTCTAGAAAATAGTAAGTGAGAAATAAAGAGATATGGCAAAAGAAATACGATGCAAATTAGCATCAACGATAAAGTAGATTAGATTAGATTATAAAAAAAAACGTCCTTTAAAAATATGTAAAGATTTTTTTTTCAAGTAAAAGCCTATAAAAATACAAATGTTACTTAACCTGGAATACTGTTGAAGCTCCTTAATATTCACTGCAGCAGAGACGCTGGATGCCTCATTAACAAAGGTCATAAGAGGTGAGGATGAAACGGTAACATCGCGTGTGGTCTGAAAACTCTCTCTCTCTCTCTCTCTCTCTCTCTCTCTCTCTCTCTCTCTCTCTCTCTCTCTCTCTCTCTCTCTCTAGTGACGGGATGATATTTGGGCCTTTTACTGAAATACCTGGGGGTACCATTTTTTACCTAAGTAGTGACTACTATATCAGGCAGTCAGTCAACTGTAGCGCATAGCAACCATGATGGAGCAGTTCGTTCTGCTAGTAAACTCCACTCAAATCTCTGGATGAGACACCAAAGGTCAACAATTTACCGATCCGTACCATGCTACCTAAGGCGAAACCCCCAATTTTAAAAGTTATAAATAGAGGAACTCATACTCTGTGGCATTAATTATGTATCAGTCAAGTATCCCAGACGATACGCTTTTGCTTTTGGGGAACTGGACATTCACCTCGTGATTCGGCTGATTGGATTCCTTTAAGAGAAGGGCATTGTTTGTGGTTTCCAGAGAGAAAGCTTTAAGTATGACAGTTTAATTTCGAGGTGCCTTTATGAGTTCGAGCCAAATTGTAGCGCAGTTCCGTTTCAATGAAATCAGTCATAAAAGAATTTAAGAGATTCCTTCCCTCGGATAAATCAATTTGTAGTTGTTTAAAGCACGGACGATGTACTGGCATCCAGATTCTGTTTTCTGTATATTGTTGCATCCCTCTCTTCATTCACCCCATCAAGCAGTAACACTTTCTAAAAAATTGCCTTCAAGCAATGTAAGTTTCCTGATGATTTGGCAAATTAATGAAGTTCGAGACATAACGAAGCGTTTTATTTTTATTTTTAATCGATTCCAAAAAATTCTCCTTATTAAGAAAAATAGCAATACTAGTCTTAGACTGCTTGTACTGTGATATAACTACCAGCTTCATCGATAAATTAAGATTCAAACCACTGATTTCCTTGTTACTTGGTTTCAGTGTCGATCCTTCTAAACCAGTTTTAGTTTCCTTGAAGTACGGTAAGCGTTATTTGAAAATATTCCTACTACTGGTTACCTTTAGCACATCTTACTAATTTTATTTTACAATATAATTTTCCTTCCTAGCATTTTGATTAAT
>NC_090725.1:129640893-129650893 GCF_036898095.1 Palaemon carinicauda | reverse complement strand
GTGCTTCTCACAAGATGCAAATGGTGCAAAAATGACGGCGCTACGTGAAAAAGAGGTCTCACACGGAGCCTCCTAATAGAAAAGGTGGCGAGAAAAAGCCCGTTTGCAGCGATGTTTATGTTGTAAAGCAAACATTGGCACTTTTAACTTGTACACTTATACTATAAGATAGGGGAGATACTTTCAGACGATTTTATGTCATTTTATATACTTAAAATATTTCTTTTTCTAAATTATCGTGAAATATCTTGCGTTATTTTTTTCAAACTGGTGAATTTATCAACTTACCCTTTTTTTAGAGATGTTATGAGTTCATGCTACTCATATTGAGTATTCAAATGAAACAATGTTTCAGTGAAGCTTTAAAATAATTTGTGTACATGCCTCTTTTGTATGGATATATGTAGGCTATGTATATTTATATAATATATATATATATATATATATATATATATATATATATATACACACACACATATATATATATATATATACACATATATATACATATATATATATATATATATATATATACATATATACATATATATATATATATATATATATATATATATATATATACATATATATATATATATATATATATATACATATATATATATATATATATATATATATATATATATATATATATATATACATACATACATACATACTGTATAGTAGAAAGTCGTACGAAAAATGTATACTTCAACATTTTGGACTAATTATTTTATAAGCTTTAGGGAACATTTCTCATCATCCAATGGTGATTTCTACAAGTTTGTAGTTTTAAAACACTTTGATACGAAAGTTAATCTAAAAGTAAAATCTATTAACTGTTTACAGTCCCACGTGTCGTCTATAACGTCAACGTATTATGAACAATTGTCTTTCCTTGATAAATTGTATTTTAATTCCCTTATAAAACGTAGCCTATCAAAGTTTATTTCTGATACAAAATTACTACTTGAACTTAAACTTTCATAACTGGGTATTGAAAGGCCCAAGTTTCTTGCTCGTAGGGATGTAAATTTTGATTTTTTCTGACTATTCCCTTTCCAAAAAAAAAGAAGTTTTGTCTTCCTAATTTCATATCTAGTTTCTCTAAGTTATTCTTAGCATTTTATATGTTTTTTCAGTAATATTCGGAATCTCCATTCTGATAATAATTTCGAAAAAAAGCCTGTCAGTTAATTCAAAATATTTCCCATTAAATTCCTTCCTCTTTAAAGTCATCTACGCTGTTTCCATTTTTCAAGACAGAAGATTTACGTATTCTGAAGTCTTTCTAATTGCGTGGCGATATCATTTCATGTCGTCTTGACAAGGGTAAAAGTGTGGTGCTTAACAGTCATTCAGATAACTTTAAATCTAGCGAGACTGGTTTCCCAGAATCTAATTCAAACTAAAAAGTAGAAGACAAAATCAACTGTAACCGTAAATAACTCAAAAGATGAAACATTTTAATAAGAAGAAACATACCTTACTTTGTACAGCACTGGTACATCATTCAGCGATTTATATAGTTTGAACGAGGTTCACAAAGTTAAAATGCCATTACGAGTCTATACGATCCGTACTGGCTGCTTATAACTCCGCTAACTTTGGTATAGATAAACGTGTTAGTGGTCGTACTAAGTGATCTCACTACCAATGCTTATACCTTGCAATAATCATCTCAGTTTGTATCTCAAATTCTCCAGCAAGATCCCAATAGTTTTATGGTCTGTTATGATGTTAGCTCTTTATTTACTAATACTCCTTTCAGAAACCATGGACATTATTCTAACTAGATTGATTCCCAACCCGACATCCTCTTTTCGTGGATTTAGTGTTAACGCCTTTAGAAAACTACTTGAACTTGCCGTAAATGAAAAGTTCTTTATTTTCGAATACAAAGTTTACAAACAAATCGATGGTCTGGCAATGGGTTAATATATTCATGTCACCTTGAAAAGCTGTTCGTGGATCAGTGTCCTGTGCGCTTTTAACCCATTTTTATAGACGTTATGTCGACTACACCTTTGTGCTTTTCAGAGAGAGAGAGAGAGAGAGAGAGAGAGAGAGAGAGAGAGAGAGAGAGAGAGAGAGAGAGAGAGAGAGAGACATTTTGCCACTTTGCTTTTAGAGTATATTAACTAACTTCACTCAAATATTAAGTTTACATTAGACTTAGAACATAATGATCAACTTTCCTTTTTAGATAAAAAGATTTCACGTGGTAATGGTGCATATAGTAATGGCATTTTCAGGAAACAAACTTTTATAGGACTTGGGTTAAACTTTTTTGGTCACTATCCGTTTTCATTTCAAGTAAACTTGCAAAACATTGATTTTCAGAGCTCTTAATCTTTCTTCAGATTGGCACAAGTTGCACGAGGAAATTAAATTTTTAGAATCATAATTTGTCAGGAATTGTTACGAAGCAGTTTGTAGATATCAATTTTATTCCGAAAGCCACAATACTAAACGTTCCAAAGAGGCAGATGTATGTCTCTATCATTCATTTGCGATAATAAAAATGGTAAATGTAAACTCGAGAAAGGTCTTTCTAATTCTTATTTTAGTGTTAATTTCAAGTTTGTTTTC
Source organism: Palaemon carinicauda (assembly GCF_036898095.1). Lineage (NCBI taxonomy): Eukaryota > Metazoa > Arthropoda > Malacostraca > Decapoda > Palaemonidae > Palaemon > Palaemon carinicauda. Next base: position 129,648,301 of record NC_090725.1, on the reverse strand, counting down.
AAGAATCCACTAACTATATTCAAAGACACTTTACCGGATTTGGTGTGGTACTCAATTGTCACCTCAATTGTTTATTTATATAATTGTCCTGGATGTTATTTAGGACCTTATGATGGTTGCTCCAACCGTCTCTTGACGATCCACATTGATTCCCACAGAAGTGACAGTTATCGTGCATGATGTACAATAAATCAAAAGGAATTTTTCTTACATACTTAATCAAGTTTATTCAAGCAAGCAACCTATTAATTATTCCAATTTCAAAATTCTAGCCCAATCACCAAACCGCTATTCTCTACCTACCCACTTATCACTTTTCATTAAACAGCTATCCCAAACTCTAAATCACTCCACTACCTCTTTTCCTTTACATATTGCCTAACGACTGTCCCCGCTTATACACTCAATCGTCTAACCCTCCTTCTCCGTCTTTTTGCGTTCTAGTCTTAGATGTTTCCTTACTCGGTAAGTTGCTTGCTTTTCCAGTTATTTTTGTTTTTGGATTTTGTCAATTTTTTTTTACATTTAAGATTATTTCTTGGTATTATTTTGATTTCCTTATCTATTATGCTTCGTGAATCTTTTTTTAATGTTTTTCATGTTATTTATGTGTATTTGTTTTTCCTTTCGTTATCGTTGTTTTCCAATTCACTTAATTCTATTCCTTATGTATTTGTTATGATCCTTGCCTCTTAAACCGAATTTCATGAATTTAACGTAATTATGTCTATTGAATTTTGTTTTATGTTCGTGTTTTACTTCGGTTGATGGGAAATGTTGTTTCCCAAGAGAGAGAGAGAAAAAAACACTTTCATTCGCCTTTCCATTCATTTTATATATATATATATATATATATATATATATATATATATATATATATATATATATATATATGCGTGTGTATATGTATTTATATGTATAAATATATATACTGTACTTATAAATACATACTGTATATATATATATATATATATACATATATGTATATATATACATATATATATATATACATATATATATATATATATATATATATATATATATATATATATATATATATATATATATATATACACATACGTACATATATGCATATATAAATATACACACATGCATGCATATATATATATATATATATATATATATACATATATATATATATATATATATATATATATATATATATATATATATACACACATACGTACATATATGCATATATAAATATACACACATGCATGCATATATATATATATATATATATATATATATATATATATATATATATATCTTCTTCTTCTTCTTCCCAGCTTTATCCCTATTCGGGGTCGCCGTTTCTAATGAGTCTCTTCCATCTCCCTCTGTCCTGTGTCATTTCCTCCCATACTCCCTTCTCCCTCATATCATCTCTAATGCAATCTCTCCACCTGGTCTTAGGTCTTCCTCTCCTTCGTGTTCCATCCACCTCCACGTCCATCACTTCTCTTGCCATGTGTTGCCCTTCTCTTCTCATCAGGTGGCCATACCATCTTAACCTTGCCTCTTGCACTTTCTTTGATGCCTCAGTGACTTTTACTGTACCCCTAATATGTTCATTTCTAACCCTGTCCTTTTTGGTTACTCCACTCATCCACCTAAGCATCCTCATCTCGGTTACGTTCAACTTTCTACCCTCTGTTTTCTTTAGGGGTGCTGCTTCCAATCCATATGTCATTGCTGGTCTGACCACTGCCTTGTGCACTCTGCCCTTCAATCTTATAGGGACTTTCCTATCACATATGACACCAGACACCCTCCTCCAGTTGTTCCAACCACACTGAATCCGGTTGTTAATTTCCTCTTCCATGTTCCCCCCATTGTCGATCACTGAACCAAGGTACTTGAATTTATGAACCCTTTTGATATTTCCTCCGCCTAATTTGATTGTTGTTTGCTGGTCGCCATCCATCTCGGTTGTCATATACTCTGTCTTCTTCCTGCTTATTCTTAAACCTCTACTCTCCAAGGCATATCTCCATCTTTCTAGTTTCCCCTCCAGTTCTTCCCTGTTCTCGGCTACCAAGACTATATCATCTGCATAGAGCAGACACCATGGTGGCTCCTCCCTGACATCCTCTGTTAACACATCCAAGACGATGTTAAACAGGAGTGGGCTTAGAGCAGATCCCTGATGTAGCCCAACTCCAACTTGGAAATTTTCTGTTCTTCCAACTGTAGATCTGACGCTGGTTTTTACATTTCTATACATCTCCCTGATCATTCTGACATACTTCTCCATCACTCCTCTCTCCCTGAGACATCTCCATATTTCCTGTCGTGGTACTCTGTCATATGCCTTCTCTAGGTCTATAAAGGCCATATGCAAGACCTTTTGCTTCTCTCTGTACTTTTCCATAATTTGTCTCAAAGCGAAAATACCATCCACAGTACTAAGCCCCTTCATGAATCCTAGTTGCTGTCTACCGATGGAAACTTGCTGCCGTAATCTTTCATCCATAATTCTTTCAAATACCTTCAGTGTATGTGACATGAGTTTTATTCCTCGATAATTTTCACAACACTGTATGTCCCCTTTCTCTTTGAATATTGGGATTAATATACTTTCCCTCCATTTTTCGGGTATTGTCTCACTTTCCATAATCTTTTTCATTAACTGCCACAATATGTCAATTCCTTCCTCATCAAGAGCCTTCCAGGCTTCTGCAGGTATGCCATCTGGTCCCACAGCTTTACCATTTTTCATCTTTCCCAGTGCCCCTCTAACCTCAGCTTTTGTTATTTCTGTGACTGGTCCACAATTTGTGTGTCCGTCTCCTCTTAGAAATCTTTCATTTTCTTCATTCAGTAAGGCCTCAAAATATTCTTCCCATCTCTTTATTATGTCTCTCTCATTTCTCAGTATATTTCCATCCTTATCCTTAATCTGTCTTATGTGTGTTATATCCTTGGTATTCTTATTTCTCATGTGTGCTAGTTTAAAGATCTTTCCTTGCCCTTCCTTGGTATCTAGCTCTTTGTAAAGCTGATCATATGCTCTATCCTTAGCAATTGCTACAATTTTCTTTGCTATATATATATATATATATATATATATATATATATATATATATATATATATACATATACACATAACCATACACATATACATCTATATGCATATAAACATGCTTTAGAGACAGCTTCTCTCTAATGCAATTTTCATTGAAGGTGTTTTCATATATATATATATATATATATATATATATATATATATATATATATATATATATATATATATATATTTATATATATATATATATATATATATATATATATATATATATATTCATATATATATATTACATATAAATATAAATATATATACAAATATAAATATATATATATATATATATATATATATATGTGTGTGTGTATTTATATGTATGTGTATGTATTTATATGCATATATATGTATATATATAAATCATAATTATGTATATGTATATATATATGTGTATGTATATGTGTGTATATATATATATATATACATATATATACATATATATACATCATATATATATATATATATATATATATGTATATATAAATTATATATATATGTATAGATATATACATATACATATACACATATATATATACATATATATATACATATACATATATATATATATATAATGTATATTTATACATATATATGTATATATATATATATGTGTATATATGTATATATATAAATTATATATATGTATAGATATATACATATACATATACACATATATATATAAATATATATATACATATACATATATATATATAATGTATATATATACATATATATGTATATATATATATATGTGTGTATATATGTATATATATGTATATATAAATTATATATATGTATATATATATATATATATATATATATGTGTGTGTATGTATATGTACATATATATATACATCATATATATAATGTATATATACACATATATATTTATATATATGTATATATATGTACGTTAATGTATATATATGTGTATATATGCATATATATACATACATACATATATATATGCATATATATACATACATATATATATATATATATATATATATATATGTATGTATGTATGAATGTATGTATGTATGAATGTATGTATGTATGTATGTGATCTATTCTGATTTTGTTACTCAAGAAAGGCTTAATCTATTCCTGAGTTTAATCGGCGTAACTGCAATGTAAAAAAATTAAGGCTGCATACCATCACGAGGCTTGCGTAATTACTTGTTCACCATTGATAGTTCTGAATATGCTCGTCTAAAAGGAAGTATATAACGCGCTGCGTTTCTAAAGCTAATTTCTGAATGCTTCTGAACACGTAATTGTATCTAGTTGTCTATCCATCGTTATCCAAAACTTTTTAACCCAAAAGTAATGTTTTTGTTACACTCTTTATGTGACTGCATATGGTTCAGTCCTCTTCTTTACTTTCAGGAATATCAATGAATAATTGAGGATGATGATAACTTTAAAGAGAAACCTTGAAGCTTGATGGATAAACAAACAGTTCAGATATAATGTCCCTCCGAACAGCGCTGGGTACCATCATCAAAATTACTCCCACGGCTATCCATAAGATGTAAATTTAACATTTTTAAAGTCACTGATATATTTTTTCATGTATTATCTGGAGAAAAATAAATGCGGAAACATACAAGCACATAAAAATAAACGACTCGGCTGGTTTTAACTATAGTCAATTCTTTTTAGCGAGGCAGATTTGCACTGACTCGCTGCGGTGCCCTTTTAGCTCGGAAACATTTCCTGCTCGCTGATTGGTTGGACAAGATAATTCTAACCAATCAGATAGCAGGAAACCTTTTCCGAGCTAAAGGGGCACCGCTGCGAGTCGGTGCAAATGCCCCTCATTAAAAAAATTGAGTATAGTGTATACAACGTCAACAACTGTTTTCTTAAGTGACAGCTAGTTTCCCTCGCCAACTTCGTTGCGGCGAAGGTTGTTTTAATAAGCATTGTCTGTCTGTTGTGTTTGTGATCCGCATAACTCAAAAACTATTTGACCGAATCTCATGAAATTTGGTGGGATGATTGGCCGTGGTGGAAAGACAATTTTATTATATTTCGGGAGTGAAGGGGGCAAAAGGTCAAGGTCAAGGTCACAAAAAGGTAAAATAAGTCTTTTTGTTATATCATGGTCAATTTTTATCCAATTTGCATGAAAGTAGAGGCCAAATTTGCATAATTCAACTGGCTATCTTATGATAAGCAACATGATAGTGATTTCCTTACCCTTGTTTATGTATATTTGTTTGTAGATCAGCGTTTTTTATGATTCGCATAACTCTAAAACAATTTGACCGAATCTCATGAAAATTGGTGGGATGATTGGCCCTAATTCAAGAACAATTTGCTTAGATTTTGGGAGTGTTTGGGTCAAAAGGCAAGGCCACGATCAAAATAAGGTGAAAAACTTCTTTTTGCCATACCGTGGCCCATTTTTATCCGATTTGCATGAAATAATGCCCAAATTTGCGTAATCCAATTGCCTATATTATGATATACAACATGATAATGATGTCATTACCCTTGTTTGTGTATCTATTTGTTTGTATATCTGACTATGTTTGTGATCCGCATAAATTGAGAACTATTTGACCTAATCTCTTGAAATTTGTTGGGATTATTAGCCATGATCCAAGGACAATTTGATTAGATTTTGAGAGTGATTGGATCAAAAGGTAAGATTAAGGTAACAAAAAGTTCAGGTGAAATCTATTGTCAAAATGTGCATAATTCAATTGGCTATCTTGAAATATACAACATGATATAGGCTAAGGTATGCGGTCAACCGAGTGCCCTTTCTAGTTATTATTATTAGCCAAACTACTACCCCAGCTGGAAACCAGGATACTACAATACAAAGGTCTAAACAGGGAAAGCCGCCCGGTATTAAAAGGAAATAGAGAAATGATCGATTTTTTATTTCAAGACTTTTTTTTTCACAACTGGTGCGATTATCCCATTGATTATCAATTGCATAATAATTGAATTATAATTTTTTAAATAATATTATTTGCTGATATTTGTGTATTAAATAATCTAATAAACTATATATATATATATATATATATATATATATATATATATATATATATACAGTATATATATATATATATATATATATATATATATATATGTGTGTGTAAGTGTGTATATATATTATCTATATATATATATATATATACACATATATATATACTGTATATACAAATACTATATATTATATATATTATATATAAATATATATACATATATATATAATATATATATATATATATATATATATATATATATAAATATATATATATATATATATATATATAAACATCTATATATATTATATATATAAATAAATATATATATATAATATATATATATATATATATATATATATATATATATATATATATATATATATATATATATAAATATATATATATATATATATATATATATATAAACATCTATATTATATATATATATATATAAATATATATATATATATATATATATATATATATATATATATATATATATATTATATATATAAATACATATTATTGGATAACATAAAAAATGAATAAAGGACGAAATGCAACTGGTTTAGCTTACACCTGGCAGTTATCTGTTTAAAAACTTGTCCATTAATTACAGAACAATAATCTAATACCAGAGGAGGAACCCAAAGTCGAGTAAAAGAAACAATACTTAACAAACTAAGAACCAATGTCCTCAGGTCTGTCTCTCAATTTCCATCCATTTCGGGATAACACTTAAAAACAAAGAAGCACAATGTTTAAAAGGTACCAAGGAATAATCTCAAACAATAAGTGTGGCGTGTGCGGTAAGTAACAGGATCTTAGCTCGAGGTTAGGTAAACAAGTTACAACCAAATATGGTCAGGCTGAAAGCAAGCGATAAAACTGAAACGAAGGACCAGGTGCTTTTTAATCACAATCATTTTCCATGTGTCGTAATGTACTTCCATATTAATACACCATCTTAAATTTGTTTCAAATAGATATTCTCAGTAAGAACCACGGTCTACTCGATATTTCTGTTAACCTTTCTAGCTCATTCATGAAACGTACAAATCTTGACGTAAAATTAAGAAAATCGTTCATATCTAATAAAAAAAAAATAGATTGCACCTCTGAAGAATTATGACAACACTTTTTCAACTTGACGGCAAAAAGTAAACCTGCTATCAAAAGTTCCGATGAACTTGAAAATAAAAATTTTATATACTTTTTTTTTCAAATGCAATTTTAAACATTTACCCATACATACATAAATGTGCTCATATCGTGTGTGTTTTTATCATATGAG
>NC_090725.1:129630893-129635893 GCF_036898095.1 Palaemon carinicauda | reverse complement strand
GCTCTTTACAAGAAAAAAAATGAATTTGAAAACCAGACCGCAGTAAATGTTAACCAAATCGAATTCAACAGTGATTTGCAGATGATGAATTAAATGTTGTTGGAATAGTCGAACATTTTTCAGTTTTCGACAGTTGTCATCTACAATAACACCGATGCCTTACGCAAAACGCCGTAATATCTAGAATCTGATCGGTTTACGATACACATATAATGGGAGAAAGGAAAGCAGATGAGGCCATTGAAAATTCGCGGTTAGGTAAAATGGACAGGGAATGATGATGATTGGGAAGTAGCGATGGTGAAGCGGGAAAGAACCAAGGAAACCTAGAGGCCTACTTCATCTGTTTCCTCTTTCACTTATTCTAAATATTACTGGGTTTGTTATACTAATGAGTGAAATTATGAAAGGTCGATTTTTTTATAATACATCTATTTTCAAATTATGAAACCAATAACCCCCATTTGCGCAATCAGTGAGATACCACTTTGGTTCTCAAACAGTAACTTACATAGAGAAGAATACAAATCTCTATTTGAGACATTAAATCCACATTCTGAAACTGAATGTAGGTACCAAGCACCATTGCCTTTTCAGAAGGCTTCTAAAACTAGGTGGCTTGTAAAAGGGAAGGTGATGTTGAATATCTTGCTAAATTGGGAAGAATTGAAGGCTTATTTTGCAGCCTCGGAAAATACTGGTCAAACAAATACAAAATACAAAGCCAGATTATTAAAAGAAATGGTATATGATAAAATTAATTACTTATATTTTGTTTGCCACAGCCATTATAAGAGACTTTGAAGCTGTCAATGCAATGTTTCAAGCCACTAAGACAGATCCGTATAAGCTATCTAATGAATTAGAGATGCTCAGAAAAACTCTTTGCAACAGAATTTACAATTATGATGGCACTGAAAAAGTCACTGAAGAAATTGATTTTGGAGCCAAATTTAACCAAGAAATTCTTAGACATCTCAATGACTTCAAGGTTGGACAGCATGCTGTTGAAGAAGAAAATAAAGTCCTTGACATGAAAAAAAGATGTCGAATTTTTATTGTTGAAGCTATCTATCAACTACATTTAAGATTGTGTGATGCAACAGAATTGTTTAAAAATCTTGCCATATTGAATCTTGCAACAGGATTAAGTCAAATAACAAAGGGTTCTTTTTCAGATTTACCTATGTTGCATTTAGCTCAAAATAATTTGGATGAAATTGAACTACAGTATAGGAAAATTAACCTAACGGATTGGAGAATGGAAAATGTTTTTGAAAATAATGAAATTCCAGATGATACAGTCAAATTTTGGTTTGGTATCTATCACTATCAGAACTTCAAGGAGTTGGCAACTTAGGCACTTAATTGTTTGGTCACACCAGCCAGTAATGCTGTGGTGGAACGATTATTTTCCCTTGTAACTTCAGTCAAAACAAAGCCTAGAAACCGAATGCAACTCGACCTTCTAGATGCAATCATTAGAATCAGAGCACACCTCCTTGAAAATTCAATCTGCTGCAAATATTTATGCATCACACCAAGAATGTTAAATAACTTCAAGTCAGAAATTCTTTATTCCTATGGCAGTACAACTTCAGGTGCCTCTACTTCAAAGCAAAGTTTGGAAGAACAGGAAGACTTAGCAATGTTCCTGTAATAAAAAATAAACTGAGGTAAGTTGTTATTCTCTAATTGTCTTTATTAAACCCATTTATTTTGGAACCTTTCAGTTTTGAGGGAAATGTACGAAATTTTTAGTATTTGGCCTATTTTTGGCCATTTTCAATAAAGATTTGGCCAAAAGCACTGCAAGTCATCTGGCAACCCTGGCTGTCTGTGAATCGTTAAGACGTATGAAATTATCTCAAGAATATTCATATGTCCATTGGAATGCATTAAGCTTTAGGACGTTTAGGTAAATACAAAATTGGTGAAACCATTTGATAACTGAGATCTTCAAAAGGAAAATCATTGCGAAGAGATTAAGATATCCGTGGGTTCCTACATCAATCTGCCGTTAGGATGAAGAAAACAACAACTTCCACTGTTAAGTAATGGCAAATTCGTCTTTTGAGGAAAAATTCAATAAAAGGAGTGAATGCATTTAGTTGGGACACGTGTAAACCTTTTTATCACTTGTCAATTCTACTCTATTTATGGGGAAGTTGTTGTTTATCTTGGTCTGAAATATGATAATATGAAGCCCTGTTTTATGATTTATGAAATATTATGATTCAGTGTTATCTTGACAGGAGCATAGTTGGTTGAGAAATAAACACAGGGTTGAGATTTGGTTTTAGGATATTATAAGAAAACGGTAGAGTAAAGGGGGTCGCAGGGGGGCGTTGCACCTAGCTAGGTAAGTAGGTAAGAATACGACTCTTAAGTTTAAGTGGGGAATATTAAGTCAGGCGATGTTTTTGAGTTTGTTTCCCTCACAAAGTGTGGTTTTTTCAGTCACAACTTTAAAAATTTTACACCCGTTCTCTACCAACAAACTACAAAGGCTCCCAGTGCAAAGTGCCAGGAAAATAAATAATAAAAAGAACATGTTCTTTGGGTGAATATATGAAGTGATCGGGTCCCGAGCTCATGTGGGACCAGACTTGAAATAAATCATTTCCAGACATGATTAAACCTAAATACTCGTAATGCTGCACATAATACTAAATTGGTTGTAATTTGAAAGTAGGGCCCAATCACAGAATGTTTTCCAAAGCAGTTGTCATTACAGTTTTTTCTTAATTTTATAAATTGAGTTTTGAATACATTACCAGATTTTAAATCAAAACAGTTACTTTACTGAAATATGTTTTATTTTGTCTATTATATTTTGTATTTTTTCCCTTTGCTTTCATTACACTAGCATGTTTCCATGGCCACTAAAACAGGTTATACTCACATACTTGGTTAGACCATGGGGTTACTGAGAACCATGTCGAATTGCATTTGGTTTGGGCTTTGCCTACACGTACTGAGTTCCATATAATTTCATCCCCCCTCAACAGTCTTTTCTTGCCATCCTAAGATTTCCGAGGAAGATCGCTCCTAAATGCATTTAAAACGAATAAGAAATATAAGTTAGAAAGTGATTGAGTGCCCCATTTAAGCTGCTATATAATGAATGGCTAATCTTAAAGGAACCTTACACATTGTTTCATGTATGAGAATCAAATAGGGAAATCAGCACAATGATATCAGCATTACAGTGAGGCCAAGATTTCTCAATGACTAAGCACTATCAGTCGCAATGATCATAGGTAGTCCTTGGGCTACACATTGATTTTTTTTACACAAGCAAGGAATATCAACTTTTACGGATATTATTTCCTGGAAAATTAGTCACCCATTACAAGGAATTTATATTATATATGGACACTTAAACTTAAGAATAAAAGGTTACAGATGCATACGTTATTCTAGAATATATTCCTAGACATAAGAAAAAGGAGAATATAACAATCGAAATAGCTAAAATTTTGTCATTTCATAACATTGAGCAGAACACATTCCGCATAAACTTTCGTGACAAGCCCTTGTTATTCTTTACACTTAACTCTCGATAATAAAGAAAGGAGAAAAGGCCGTACATTAATCTATACCTGCTCGGTCCGTCTAGAGATAAATTTTATTTTCATAGTTAAAACAAAAGCGAACCCTCGTTTATATGGCGAACCCTCGTTTATATGTTTCGTCCGATTAATTCATCTAAAGAGAAATAAAATTTTAACTGGAAAGTGAAACAATAGAGCTGCAGGGAGATATGTAAATGGATCTCGATGACAATGTGACAGTCCATCACCCCAGTGACTTTTCCTTCGCCTTGCTTCAAATTTCGAATTTCAACAAGACTAGTTTCTTGCAGCGAGACCACAAGCGCAAGTCTTGCTTTCTTAAACTCCTACAGTCCAAGATTTTCCAGTACAAATATCTGAGAATATTCATGAGAAAAATTCAAAGGATCAGCTCGCGTAAGATGGAATTAGAAACCTTTCTTCATGACAATTTGTAGTATTATTCATTTAGGAAAATTTGCTGAAGTCTAAAAATGCATGAATATAAATATTTTCAGATACGGAAATTATTTTCTCATCGCAGAAGCGTAATAGAACCTGTTGCCAAATAGCGAAAGAGAGGATGTTCGTATACGAGAATATATAGCATCTCAAAAGGAGAAAGTAATGGGTTTTCTAAGGTCACCCTTGGCTCTTCCTTCAATGGTTACTGGATGTGTTTTTAAAACAGTTTGTAAATGGTACTATTATCATTATTAAAAGGAGATTAACCAGCTCGAGGAGTCAAACTTGGCTCTCAGAGAATTAGCACGATAAAGTTCAGGGGGGGGGGGGGGTGTAATATACTGTATATTAAATCTAAGTATCAAAGAACTAGATCAGAAAAAATGTATGATATTGAAATCTAAATTCTATCTATTAAACCTATGCCTCTTATAAAGGTTGATATCTTGAAAACAGATAAACTATCAGAATCAGAATATTCATTGGCTCTTAAAAACTCTGCCTTCAGAAAATAAAGGTCTTATGCTTAAGTAAATAGTATAATTACGACTCTGTCTACATTAAGAAAAACTGAAAAGATCAAAATTAAAAGCATTTGAAAATACCGAAGAGGACAAGGAATTCGATATTCTGGAATGGAAGGGCACGGGAGAATGATCAAACCGGTTGTTCATCGTATAAGCTTTTTCTGCACAGTATCTAAGGAGTCTGGAAGCATGACGTGAATGACCAGCGCTAGTCAATAGAGGTAGAGCACACGCACGCACATATACCTTCATTCATACATACATACATACACTAAAATATATATATATATATATATAATATATATATATATATATATATATATATATATATATATATATGTATATATGTATATGTATATATATATATATATATATATATATATATATATATATATATTTGTATATGTATATGTGTATATATATATATATATATATATATATATATATATAT
>NC_090725.1:129593393-129628393 GCF_036898095.1 Palaemon carinicauda | reverse complement strand
CCCAAGGTAGAGCAAATATTTGTATTAAGAAAGGCGAGAAGCGCAAACAACCTGTGACAGATCACCCTTGTGGACGTCTTGTGAAACTGGAACGCTGAGCCCCCGCAAGGATAGAATTCTTTTTCACCTTCTCTTGCGGGACGCGGCCTACCAAACAACCAACCGACAATAGTGAACGGATCCTCTCACGACCTTGCTACACTAATGACCTCATAGATGCCAATGGGGGTCAGAGGAGAGGGCCGAGGAACCAGCGAGAGAGAGAGAGAGAGAGAGAGAGAGAGAGAGCGAGCGCTAAAGTTTGGGGGTATATAAAGAGATGCCCTTTCCAGAAGTGTATAGCTACGACTCGACTTCGAATCCGAGAACATCTTGGGATCATTCCTTCTCTGAGTTCTTCTTAGTCTCCATCTTTTTCAACATTTCTGCAATATGAAGGTATTTGCCAGATTCATTTTCCATCACGCTAATTAAATTAATAAATCCCATAATATAGCTATTATGAGATTTATTCATTTAATTTGCATTTTTCGGCCGGCTATGTCGTCTCCATTTTCACTGTATGTTATCTACAATTTTCATATATCTAGCAAGACATCTGATTCGGAACTCTCTACTTTTCTGGGAGCATTACATATTTCTTATATAATAATAACGTATTTTTCTCTTAGAAAATTTGAAACGACCTTTTTAAAGTAATTCTTTTCTCTTAAGACGTTAAATTTAGATTATTTCACTTCAAAATCCTTTATCCTCCATTAAAAACTACGTCATTTAACCCCTATTTCTAGATTGTTATTAGTCTCACCTGGAAATGTGAACTAATGTTCAAAACAAGTCTAACATATTTCGTAGAGATAACTAATTTTGCTTTTACTTTTACTCACGCTAAAAATAATGGCCCAAATGACATCACTTTTGAGAATTACCTTTAATTTTTATGGAATTTTTTTTAATCTACCCAAATCACATAAGATAATTCACTCTTTCCAAAACCCATTTTTCACTTAATAGATAGATGCTCTGTTACTTGCAAGATATGCTGTATCGTGTTTAGAAAACTTCATCAATAAACTTCGTCGAGACGAACATTGCTAGAAATGCTTTTATCCACCTGAAGATTAGGATTAAATTTCACACAATATACATCTTTATTTCAAAGGTAGCTGAAATTTATGTAGTTTTTTGTTTACTTAAAAGTAAATTGAAATACGAAAACTTGGTTCCGAAGGGAAAGAGTAATTTTTTTCCTCTCCTTGTTTATTGTATAAACTGTATTTTATACAATTTATCATCCCTAATCTAATTGCAACCCAATTTCACGTTGAACACAGTTTTCATATGGGCCCATTCATGCAAGAAAAACAAAGAGTATGATGATTCACTACAACAGATCTCAAAATTAGAAATTGGATATTTCAAAAACTCCCTTTTAATAATTAATCTACTGATTTAGGAATATATATGTATATGTATATGTATATATATATATATATATATATATATATATATATATATATATATATATATATATATAAAATATATATGTATATGTATATATATAAATAAATAAATATATATAAATATATATGTGTATATATATATATATATATATATATATATATATATATATATATATATGAGACGTGAAAAGAAGGAAGCATAATAAACTTCTGCTGTCTTAGAACTAGATAATTACTACTTTTTTGCAGGCAATCAAATTATTTTACATGCATTAGTTAGATAGTTTTGTTAATAATCATTACGATTGATGTGCACATTATATATATATATATATATATATATATATATATATATATATATATATATATATATATATATATATATATGTATGTATATATATATATATGCGCATGTGTAAAATACATTTTGCCATCATTTGCAGGTGCTCTCAGCTGTACTTCTCTTAGCTGCTGCAGCTCACAGCCTTCCCCAGGGCTACGACTACCAGCCTCCACAGCCAACTTACCTGGCCCCAGAACCAAGCAACCGAGTTGATCAAGTTGTGGTGAGTTTGATTTAACTATGAATTAAGGAGCAAATTAATGTATTTGGTGATTATCAGATATAATGCTTTCTACAAGGGATGTTCACAAGAATAGTGAGCTTTCCCTCTCCTAAATATGCCATATGCATGACAAAGCTGAATATTTCGAGGTTGATGCATAGGAAATGTATAATGTAGAAAACAAAACCCAGGAAACCATTCATTTTCAATCCATTCATAGTTTATGAATCTTTTTTCTTTTCTTTATGTCTGTGCTTACTGGTTTCTTATAATCAACTTTCTTTATTAACTACCTATCTGCTGAATTATAGATTAGCTAGATATATATATACTGTATATATACAGTATATATATATATATATATATATATATATATATATATATATATATATATATATATATATATATATATACAGTATATATACAGTATATATATATATATATATATATATATATATACATATATATATATATATATACACTGTATTTTTTCTTTCTCCCCCTTGTAATTTGTTTACTTTCAGTCATTCTGTACCTTCAAAAATGAAAAAACATATATTTTCTAATTCCACCAGATGGAGGGGATGCCTTACGACTTCACCTGGGACGTTGCTGACTCGGACAGCGGTAACACTTTCAGCCACGTCGAAAACAGCGACGGCCAGAGGACCCAGGGAGAATACAGGGTGCTTCTTCCTGATGGACGCACACAGGTAACAATTCTTTTGTAGACACCGTTACTTATCTGACATCGATAGAACAAAGTTTGCCGTGATTACCCGAACATTAATTGTGATTATAAATAACACAAATTACATAACTTGATATACTATAAAAATAACATTATAACTGGTCGTGCGACGTACAAATAATTTTTCCGATTATTTTTTCTTCCATCAAAGTGATTATAATGTTAGTAGATATGAGCCTCATGTTCCTTGTGATGACGATGATCTAACCAGTTCCAAATTCTCTTCTCAGGTTGTGACATTTTACGATAATGGTGATGGTTTCAACGCTGACGTCAACTACGTAAAATAAGAAGAAATGGTGACCAAACACTCTGCTAAGCACCCAGATCCCCGAAATCGTCTCTTATGTTTTCAATTGTTTCTCGAGGAATTACATCTGTACATAAAAATCCATGGATGTATTTATGTTGACTTGATAAATCTATACTTATAATCTGTGTTTCCATTAATCACTGGATTAGCAATTAAAAGATCATACCTGGGCTTTATGGCAAACTTCAGAAATTCGGGATACATGTTTGGAGCTTAAAAGATCAAGGTGATATGTGACACCAGATCAAGGCTGAAAACCTGTTCGTCGCGAGGAAAACACCAAACAAGCATTGGAGCAATACCAATAAGGGTTTGCTTTAAAGATTTACAGGCCACTCATGAATGGCAGAGGCAAGGGACAGTGACATTGCCCTATCAAGCATGACAATCCCCTAGAGACTGACCATACATACAGTACTTATGATCAGCGCCAAAGTCCTCTCTCCACCCAAGCTAGGACTAAGGAGGGCTAGGCAATGGCTGCTGATGACTCAGAAGATAGACCTATAAGCTCCCCAAAACCCACCATCCTTAGCTCACAAGGAAGGTGGAGTTGCAGCGACCAAAGGAACTAATGAGTTTAAGCGGGATTCGAATCCCAGTCTGGCAATCACAAGGCAAGGACGCTACCACCAGGCAACCACAAAATACCGAACGGGTAACCTATGATACCAATGGCATGTTTTCAATCCATCTGATTTCGCTTAGTTTTTTTTTTATTTACTTATTTATTTTTTATTTTTATTTTAATACTGCTTTGGGTAGGCTTAATAAAAGGGCCATGGATGCCTGGTAGTTTATCGCAAGGATGCCTTTTACCTCTCTGTTTCTTCATTTTCCTCTCGGTATTCATTTGAAAAACCATCTTCATTGTCTTTCCTTCAGTTGAAGTGGCTATCCTGGAGGGTACTTAACCTTGCATGATGTGTCGGCTCCACCATGTTCACCAATTTCATTCGAGATTTTATATATATATATATATATATATATATATATATATATATATATATATATATATATATATATGTATATATACACACACACACATATATATATATATATATATATATATATATATATATATATATATATATATATATATATATATATATATATATATATATATATATATTCTAGTACATATTGCTTTTGTTATCGTTATTGTCAGGTTTCACTTTAATTAAACGTGATAAAATTATTCTATTCTCTTAATTATTATTCTGACTGGAAATATTAAGCAAAATCTGGGACCAGTACGTCCTAGATTTCATCAAGGTTGTCTAATATATTAGAATTTTTTTTTTTAACTGCATGCCAATATTAAAGACCTTACAGTTACCTCTACACAGCATTATATTCTATTAAGTTCAGACTCATTGGTTTCTCATAAGAGGCATTCGTCTGAGCTGCTTATTATAGGATTTACGAAAACAATAATTATGAAATGGGGTGTCATTCCTAGGAAAAGGGGAATGGCGGTGCATATTAGGACCGATTACCCTGCTACTCATAAATCCTGCTATGAATCTGCATGTCATGAGATTCAGGTACTAAAAGTTTGTGGCAGGCATAACAAATTTCATTTGTGTTCCATCTTTCGGAATCCAGACTTGGATGATTCTATTTTCAATTGTTTTCTTGCCATTATGGCTAAGATACAAGATTATAGAAAGGACTCCTTTGTTCTTATTGGTGATTCCAATGCTATCCATAGGGAGGGCTTAAGTCATGTTTCTCTTACTGATCGCCATGGCTTAAGAGCTTTGAAATTTACCTCTAAATCAGGCTGTGAGCAAACCGAAAGTGAAGTTCCTCACAGGTCTGATATACACAGACTCTCCTGGTGTTATAAAAACTAGGTTTGGTTATCCATTTGGGACATCTGATCATGCCTTAATTTCATTAGTAATTAATTCCGAGCAGTCTGCCCCTGATGTGTCATACTCATGGAAGATATATATAAGATCTCAAGCAGACTGGAATGGTATTTTGAGTGAATTTTAATTTTAATTGGTCACAATTGTATAAAAGTGTTGTCAGATATTCTCTTCAATGAGAATTGATCATAATTGTTAGGCGTATCCCTTCTCGTGTACTAAAGTACCGGGTGGAAGACAAACTGTGGTTCAATGGTGATTGTAGGCGTGCCTATTTGGAGAAGCAAGAGGACTATCATCTTCGGAATAACATAACTCAACTAAGCGCTGTTGCTCAGAGAGTTTATGCTTCAACTGAAAAGAAATACAATTTAACCATAAAAAAACCCTTTCTGGTGCATCCCAGGGTTATAAGTGGTGGGCTACCCTTAAATATACATCTCTTTTGTGTAGACTTAACAGTTCCTCCTTTACTTAAAACAGACATCTCTGTCACTTGCTCCCTTTTTACAGCATTATTATCCCATTTATATGGTGTCACTGATTTTGGCGAGTCTTTTCCAGCTTGATTTGTCACATACCATGTTTTCATTCACATTCTTTTCCTGTATGTCCTCTCTGTTGCCTTCCTGGAATCTCCATCTCCATCACCGTAGCCAATATACTCCTCACCCTGCCTCGTTACATGCCCATACCATCTCAATCTTGCTTCCTGCACCCATTTTTCAAGATTCTGTAACCCCTGTCGTATGTCTGAGAAATTCATTTCTCATTCTATCCTACATCGTCACTCCACATATCCAGTGCAACATCATCTCTGCTACATTTACTCTACTTTCATCTGTTCTCTTGACTATGAAAGTGTCTATGCCATACAACATTGCAGGTCTCACAGCATTTTTATATACCATTCCCTTGAGTTTAACTGGGACTCTCCTGTCACACAATACACCCGACACATTTCTATTTTTCCATCCAGATTGTATCTGCACTTTATCTCTTCTAGTCTACTTCCAGTTTCATTCATCAAAGATCCTAAATATGATATTTTCATAATAAAATAAATTTTTGAATATACTTACCCGCTGGTTATATAAAGAGCTGAAGTCCCCTGACGCCCTGGCAGAAATTCAAATTCTCGCGCTATCGAAGATACGGCAGGTGTACAACCGCACCCTAGCGGTAGCTCAGGTGGAACAACACACCATCTCCAGTTCTTCCATGCCTCATAGCAATACCATAGGTAGTCTCTAGAGGGGAGGAGGGTGGGTGTTAAATTTATATAACCAGCGGGTAAGTATATTCAAAAATTTATTTTATTATGAAAATATATTTTTTAAATATAAAACTTACCCGCTGGTTATATAAAGAGCTGATTGACACCCATTGATGGCGGGTCAGAGACAGCTACATATAGAAAATTCACTTAAGGGTTACATACAACAAACTTAAGCGGTTCTCACCTGATAAGGAAGCTGACAGCAATGATACTCTGCCTCATTTCGTCCGCTATCCTTAAGAGATCCAGTGATCCACTCGGGCTGAAAATCTCTAGGAGCTGTCAAACGGTACGACCACCTATAACATGACAGAACCTCAACCAATACCCTTGTTCCTGGTGCACTCAAGGAACAAATTGACCACCTAACCAAATCAAAGATTGCGGAAGACTGACGACCAATCTCCACAAACAACCATAACAAACGAGTTCCAAGAGATAGAAAAGGTGTATTAGGAAAAAGGGAACGTAGTGGTAGATCATTCACCTACTATCGCATTTGCCACTACAAAAGGACCCAACGTAAAAAAGTCCTCATAGCGAGTCTGAATATTTCTCAAATAATGGGATGCAAACACAGACTTACTTCTCCAAAAGGTCGTATCCATCAGACTTGGCAGAGAACGGTTCTGTTTAAAGGCCACTGAAGTCGCTACCGCTCTGACTTCATGTGTCTTCACTTTGAGAAGCCTCTGATCCGACTCATCACACTGAGCATGACCTTCTCGAATCAACAATCTAATGAAAAAAGACAAGGCATTCTTAGACATGGGCATCGAGGGTTTCCGAACTGCACACGTCAGAGCGTCTGAGTTACCCCTTAGATTCTTAGTCCTGTCCACATAAAGCCGTAACGCTCTAACTGGACAAAGTACCCTTTCTAATTCACCGCCAGCCAAATCAGAAAGGTTAGAAATCTCGAAGGATTTGGGCCATGGCCGAGAAGGGTTCTCATTCTTGGCCAGAAACCCCAGTTGCAAAGAACAAATGGCTTTTCCATTCCGAAAACCAATGTTCCTGCTTAAAGCGTGTACCTCACTAACTCTTTTAGCAGTGGCAAGGGTAACCAGAAAAAGTGTTTTCAAGGTCAAATCCTTAAATGAAACTGAGTGTAAAGGCTCAAATCTGTCACGCATGAGAAATTTAAGGACAACATCCAAATTCCAGGCAAGGGGAGCTGTTTGAATCTTCTTGGTTGTATCAAAACACCTAAGCAAATCTTGTAGATCCTTATTATTAGAAAGGTCTAGGTTCCTGTGTCTAAAAACCGTTGCCAACATACTCCTGTAACCTTTAATAGTAGATGACGAGAAGTTATGTTTAAATTTAAGGTCCAAGAAAAAATCTGCTATCTGGGTAAGAGAGGTACTGGAAGAGGAAATCGCGTTAGTCCTACACCACTCTCTGAATAACTCCCACTTGGACTGATACACCTTGATGGTTGAAGACCCCCTTGCCCTCGCAATTGCCTTGGCTGCCTTCTTCAAAAATCCTGTAGCTCTAGCAAGTTTTTCAATAGTCTGAAGGCAGTCAGACGTAGAGCTCGGAGGTTTAGATGATTTCGGGCCAAGTGAGGTTGTCTGAGAAGATCGGGTCTTATGGGAAGGCTTCTCGGGAAATCCACCATCCATTCCAGTACCTCTGGAAACCAGCTCCTTTACGGCCAGAACGGAGCTATCAGTGTCATTCTGGTCTCTTCGTGGGAAATGAACTTCTGAATCACTTTGAAAAGAATCTTGAACGGAGGGAAAGCAAAAACCTCCATGTGTGACCAGTTCATCAGAAAGGCGTCTATGTGCAAGGCTTCGGGATCCAGAACTGGAGAGCAGTAACACTCCAGCCTTTTGGTCTTTGCGGTGGCAAAGAGATCCACGAGAGGTCGACCCCATAACCGCCACAGACTCTTGCAGACGTCCGGGTGTAAAATCCACTCTGTGGAGAGAACCTGACCTCCCCTGCTGAGTCTGTCTGCGCTCACATTGTTGACCCCCTGGATGAATCGAGTCAAAAGAGTCACCTTCCTTTCCTCTGCCCAAACGAGAAGAAGTCTTGCAATCTCGTACAGAGGCCAAGACTGGGTCCCGCCTTGTTTCACAATATAGGCCAGAGCTGTCGTGCTGTCCGCATTGACTTGGACCACTTTGCCCCTGATCTGCTTCTCAAAGCCTATGAGAGCCAGATGAATAGCCAAAAGCTCCTTTTGATTGATGTGGAGAGAAGTTTGCTCCACCGTCCAAGTCCCCAAAAGCTCCTTCTTCTCTAGAGTGGCTCCCCACTCCGAGTTGGAGGCGTCGGAACACAACATGAGGTCTGGGCTCTTCTGAAGTAAAGACAAGCCTTCTTTCAGTCTGGGGTCGTTGTACCGCCATTGAAGATGGGACTTGATGGAAACCGAGATGGGAATACAATCCCTGTCGAGGTTGTCCCCTTTCTTCCAATGGCGATTGAGATGAAACTGAAGAGGATGCAAGTGCAACCTCCCCAGGGTCACGAGCTTCTCTAATGATGAGAGAGTCCCCAGAAGGCTCATCCAATCTCTTACGGAGCAAAATTTTCTTTTCAGGAAAGTTTGGACTTTTAGGAGGGCTACCTGAATTCTCACCGACGACGGAAAAGCCCGAAAACTCCGACTGTGAATCTCCATCCCCAAATAAAGAATCTCCTGGGATGGAGAAGGTTGCGATTTTTTCGAGCTCACCAGGAGGCCCAGTTCTCTGGAGAGATCCAAAGTCATCTTGAGGTCCTTCAAACAACAATCGGCTGAGGAGGCTCTTATCAGCCAATCGTCCAGATACAGAGAGGCCCTGATTCCCCTCGAATGCAGCATGCTTGCCACATTCAGCATGATCTTGGTAAACAATAGAGGAGCCGTGCAGAGTCCGAAACAAAGAGCCCTGAACTGGAAGACCTTGTTTCCGTCCATGAACCTCAGATAACGTCTGCAGCTGGGATGAATCGGAAGGTGGAAATAGGCGTCCTGAAGATCTATAGAGACCATCCAATCGTCCTTCCTCACAGCCGCCAGAACTGTTTTCTGAGTCTCCATAGTGAACGTCGAATTTTGGACGTAACCATTTAGCACACTTACGTCCAGAACCGGTCTCCACTCCCCGGAACTCTTGGGTACTAGGAAAAGGCGGTTGTAAAACCCCGGAGACGTAACATCCTGCACTTCCTCTATTGCTTGCTTCTCTAATAAAAGAGATGTCTGAAGACGCATCGCTTGCTTCTTCGGTCCCTCTCTGTATTTGGGCGAAAGATCCACCGGATCTGTGACTAAAGGAGGATTTGCCAGGAAGGGGATCTTGTAATCCTCCTTTAACACTTGGACGGACCAGGGGTCCGCTCCATTTCTCTCCCAAGCCTCCCAGAAGTGAGTCAACCTGGCACCCACTGCTGTCTGAAGGAAAGGGCAGTCAGACTTTACCTCGGCCGGACTTGCCCCCTCTGCCTCTAGGTTTCCTTCCTTCTGGTTTGAAAGAGCCTCTTCCAGAGGACTTCCCATGAAAGGACTGAGGTCGAAAACCAGAAGAGGATTCCTTAGGCTTACGAGAGGAAAACGACGATGGCAAAACTTTCCTTGTCGTATTAGTAACTAAGTCATGCGTGGCCTTCTGCGTGAGGGCAGTGGCCACTTCGCCTACCAACTCTTGCGGAAATAAGGTATTAGCCAAAGGTGCGAAAAGAAGGCCCGTTTTCTGGTAGGGAGACACTCCTGCAGAGAGAAAAGAGCACATCGTGGCTCTTTTCTTGAGGATTCCAGTCGTGAACAAGGCAGCTAGCTCGTTGGAGCCATCCCTCACACCTTTGTCCAAGCAGGACATCAAATGAACCAGTCCACTCGTGTCCGTATCCGTCATATCTGAGACCCTCTTACTCAAAGGCCCCAGAGCCCAGTCTAAGAAATTAAACACCTCGAAGGCCCTGAACAGACCTTTAAGCAAATGATCGAACTCTGGAATGGACCACCAAATCTTCGTTTTCCTTAAGGCAAGACGACGAGAAGCATCGACTAAACTTGAAAAATCCCCTTGGGCAGATGAAGGAAAACTCAAGCCCAACACTTCACCAGTCTCGTACCACACATTAGATTTAGAAGCCAACCTAACGGGTGGAAAGGCAAAGGCTGTCTTGCCAAAAGATTTCTCAGAGTCCAATCAGGGCCCCATTAATTTCAAGGCCCGTTTAGAGGATCGAGAAAGAACCATCTTGATATAAACTGGAACTTTGGTAGCTTTACCTAAGATGAACTCAGAAGGCAGAGAACGAGGGGCCACAGGAGTAAACTGATCCGGGAAAATTCCAGTAACAATCAACATAAACTTGCGAAGATCAACAGCATGTTGATAATGCTTCTCCTCCTCATTCTCAGAGACTTCCTCAATAGGATCGTCCTCATCCGACTTTTCCTCAAGTTCGTCTTCTGGCAGTCCAGCAACTGCTGCAGCCTGAACCGAAGGAACAATGTCTGGATGGGACTGCCTGTCAAAGCCAATATCTGCATCCAACTGACGGGGAGAAGTCGAAGTAGATTGACGTGAAAAATGGACGGGTAGAGACGATCTTCTTCAACTAGCAACTGCCTAGACCGCTTAGGATCCGACTGCTGTTGAAGAGATTGACGCTTGGACTCAGAAGGCAACTGCCGAAGATCGCTGAGTGGACGCGTAGAGTCCGAAAACTGTTGACGCGAACGATCCAAGCTGTCAAGATGTCGACGCTGAGAATCGATGTTTTGACGCGACGCGTCCCCAAGTTGTTGACGCGGGCGATCCACTACTTCAAAACGTTGACGCGTCTCGTCCACTTGTCGACGCAGATGTTCTTCCACACGACCAGAAGGCGAAAACCGGTCAACCAAACCTCTCTGACGCGACTCGTCAAAATCAACCTGGCGTTGGAACTATGAATGGGAGACCGCCTAAGCGATAACTCGTCAGCACCAGAGACCATCGAACGCCTGTGCGATAACTGGTCTGACACCTGACGCCCAGACATACCCCCAACACCTGGTTGATAAGAATCCATCAACGACGAGAGTTGTTCCTTCATAGTCACAAGCATAGACCATTTAGGATCTACAGAACTCCCTACAGGAATATTCGAACCAACGTCACCACGTATTTCGGGAGAAGAAAGCCAATCTGAAGGAAGAGGGGGAGCATGAATCGTAACAAGGTCTGAATCGGAAGGAATCATATCCACACGAACACGGTGATCTGGACGTTTAGCCGGAGTGCAAGCGATGGGAGAACGGAAACGTTCCGGTGAGTCCCACGAACTACATCCTGGACGCACAGGCGATTCCTGACGCTGTGAAACATCATGCGTCCGTTTAAGCGGTCTTGACGCGCGACGCCAGATCTCACTCCCCGACCCTTCATCGGAAGACGGGGATAACGCATGAACCTCACCTTTCCTACGATGAGGGTGAACGGCCTGAGCTACGGCAACAGGAACGTTCAAGGGGACGTCTGCACGATTGATGACGCTTCTCGTTCCCTTAAGCCGTTTGACATTACTTCTCCCATGGGTTCGACAGCTCGAAAGAGGTCTTAGGCTAGGTGAACGACAAGATCGTGCAGACGCACTCTCCGCAACACTAAACACATTGGAAACACTTGTCATAATACCGAGAGAGTCACGACTTTTCGGTACACAAACATCAGACACCGAAACACTTTCCACAGTTCCGACAGAATCACGGTTTTTCAATACCTTTAACTCGGAAAAAATCGTATTTCTATCGGCCGCTAAGGACTCAACTTTCTCACCAAGAGTCAAAATAGCAGTAAACATGTCTTTCATAGTAGGTTCCTGATCTACCACCACGGGGGAAGGAATAGGATTAGAAACATTAACATTAGGTAAGGCTCTATCCACAGATCGTGAAGAACTACGCCTAACTCTATCTCTTTCTAGTCTCCTAACATAACGATCGTATGTTACAAAATCATCATCAGTTAAAGAAAGACACTCATTACATCTATCATCAAATGAACAAAATTTACCCCTACATTTCACACAAATATTATGAGGATCAATAGATCCTTTAGGAAGTCGAGTACGACACCCTTCACTAACACACCTACGCTGAGCAGGGGAGGAGTCGGCCATTTTGAATGGTTACGAGAAAGACCGACGAGCAAAAAATAAGGGAAATATTAATAAAGATAATCTCAAACAAAAAGATTTCAAGACTAGAAACAAGTGAAAACAATTAATGATAGCTTAAACTCAGAAAAGAACGTTGTACATCACCAAACAACTTCCCAAAAGAGTAAAACCACGAGAGCGAACTTCTATATGTCAGCCAGCTATGGCGGCAGAGAGAAGAACTGGAGATGGTGTGTTGTTCCACCTGAGCTACCGCTAGGGTGCGGTTGTACACCTGCTGTATCTTCGATAGCGCGAGGCGTCAGGGGACTTCAGCTCTTTATATAACCAGCGGGTAAGTATATTCAAAAATTTATTTTATTATGAAAATATCATATTTAAAAATTTGAATTTATCCACTCTCTTGATGTTTTCTCCATTCGGCATCATGCCCCGCATATCATTTAATTGTGTACTAAGTTGCAAATATTCCGTTTTTCTTCTACTTAATTTTATTCCTCAATCCTTCCAATCCTTCCTCCACACCTCCCATTTCTGCTCTAACTCCTACCTTGTCTCAGGCAGTAGCACCACATCTTCTGCATACATCATCGACCATAGTGCCTCCTCCCTCTTGTTCTCTGCCATCACTTCCATTACAATATTAAAGAGGAATGGGCCAACACTTGGCCCATTCCTCTTTAATATTGTAATGGAAGTGATGGCAGAGAACAAGAGGGAGGAGGCACTATGGTCGATGATGAATGCAGAAGATGTGGTGCTACTGGCTGAGACAAGGTAGGAGTTAGAGCAGAAAATCAATCTCAAACAGTAGGTGGGTCTTTTTTTAGGATCATTATTGAATTTTTAAGTAAAAGACAGCAGAGTTGTTGTTGATGGGCATCTTATTAAGTATGGAAACGTGATATCTGGTGTTTCTCAGGGTAATGTTCTTGGCTGACTTCTTTTCGCACTATATACTCACAATATGTGGTTTGGCCTAGAAAACAAGCTTGATGCATACGCAGATGATTGTTATTCTCTTTGCTTCAATTACATCTCCTAAATGTAGATCTGGGGTTGCTGAAAACCTTAACAGAGATCTACCAAAAATCATTACATGGGGCAGGGAATTGAACCCAAGCAAAACCCAAAGTATGATTGTATATAGGTCGAGGATGGCTCCTCAACATCCGGGTCTCTGCACTAATAAGGTTTCCTTAACCCTAAACGACTATTGATTGCAAATTTACTTTTGAAAATAAATTCTGTCTGTCTTCTTCAATTGCACAATTGACTTATTGGGGAAGTCTCTTTCAAGATTTTCGATGATCGATCTTTTCTGAAGAATAGATTTAATTCTTCCATTCTAACTTGTTTTGAATATTGTTGTTCTGTCTGGTCTTCATTTGTCTTGAATTATTAGACAAGAACTTGTGGTCTAATAAATTTCTGATTCCTGATCTAGATATCTATCTCTGGCACCATCGTTCAGATAGTTCTCTGAGCTTTTTATGATACTGACCATACTTTGCATTCAGATCTACCTGGAATGTTCCATTCTGTACGTAATACTAGGTATGCAGTTAATTCTAATAGGTGACCAGAAAAATCGGTCCCGGAAATTATTAGTAAATTGCCCATGAAAACCCTAAAATTCTTATTTCTGATCTTGATATTAAAGTCTGAAACCGTCATTCAGTTAGTCTTTTTATGCATGTTACACAAAATTTTTCCTAATCCTGACAGTCCTTAGCATTCATATCATCCCAGACAGTACCATCCTGCTCGTAATACTAGGTATGCAGGTAATTCTAAAAGTCATGGCTTCCCCATCATAGAAGTTTCATTCAGCTCTAACCTAATTGTGGTATGACCTTCTTAATTAGGCAGTTGAATCGTTGGAACTTCAAAAGTTCAAACTTGCAGCGAATATTTTTTTGTTGAAAAGGTTAACATAAGTCTCTCTTCGTGGTTTATATAAAAAAAAAAGATCTATTCTAATGTTGCTACGGTTCTCAAAATGTTTTTATATTAATTGTCCATTATTTCTTTTGTAGTCTATTTCCTTATTTCCTTTTCTCACCAGGCTATTTTTCGTTGTTGGAGCCCTTGGGCTTATAGCATCCTGGTTTTCCAACTACTGTTGCAGCTTAGCTAATAATAATAATAATAATAATAATAATAATAATAAATCATTGGACCTTTTAAAAGAGCTGTCACTAATAAAAAATAAAAAACTGATGTCACAGCTGTTACGAATTGCCCGTTCAAAGTCAATCCATAATTTATTAAGTTAAATATATAATTTGGACGCAAGTTTTATAGCTCAAGAAAAGTCTTGTCATGTGTATCTTTTCAAATACCATTATAGCAAGGTGCGCTTCTGTTTACAGCTTGTGAACAATCACGAGGCCCACGGGTGTGTCACGTTCTGAAATTCTATTCCAAATGCTTTAATGACAAGAAAACCCAACTGCTAAAATGATCCGAATTTTCCTAGCACCATTCTAAGTCACGCCTTCTGGTCCGAATTTTCCGGGACCGAATTTTCCTAGCACCATTCTAAGTCACGCCTTCTGGTCCGAACTTTCCGGGACCGAATTTTCCTAGCACCATTCTAAGTCACGCCTTCTGGTCCGAATTTTCCGGGACCGAATTTTCCTAGCACCATTCTAAGTCACGCCTTCTGGTCCGAATTTTCCGGGACCGAATTTTCCTAGCACCATTCTAAGTCACGCCTTCTGGTCCGAATTTTCCGGGACCGAATTTTCCTAGCACCATTCTAAGTCACGCCTTCTGGTCCGAATTTTCCGGGACCGGATTTTCCTAGCACCATTCTAAGTCACGCCTTCTGGTCCGATTTTTCCGGGACCGAATATCCCTAGCACCATTCTAAGTCACGCCTTCTGGTCCGAATTTTCCGAGACCGAATTTTCCTAGCACCATTCTAAGTCACGCCTTCTGGTCCGAATTTTCCGAGACCGAATTTTTCTAGCACCATTCTAAGTCACGCCTTCTGGTCCGAATTTTCCGGGACCGAATTTTCCTAGCACCATTCTAAGTCACGCCTTCTGGTCCGAATTTTCCGGGACCGAATTTTCCTAGCACCATTCTAAGTCACGCCTTCTGGTCCGAATTTTCCGGGACCGAATTTCCCTAGCACCATTCTAAGTCACGCCTTCTGGTCCGAATTTTCCGGGACCGAATATCCCTAGCACCATTCTAAGTCACGCCTTCTGGTCCGAATTTTCCGGGACCGAATATCCCTAGCACCATTCTAAGTCACGCCTTCTGGTCCGAATTTTCCGGGACCGAATATCCCTAGCACCATTCTAAGTCACGCCTTCTGGTCCGAATTTTCCGGGACCGAATTTTCCTAGCACCATTCTAAGTCACGCCTTCTGGTCCGAATTTTCCGGGACCGAATTTCCCTAGCATCATTCTAAGTCACGCCTTCTGGTCCGAATTTTCCGGGACCGAATATCCCTAGCACCATTCTAAGTCACGCCTTCTGGTCCGAATTTTCCGGGACCGAATATCCCTAGCACCATTCTAAGTCACGCCTTCTGGTCCGAATTTTCCGGGACCGAATTTTCCTAGCACCATTCTAAGTCACGCCTTCTGGTCCGAATTTTCCGGGACCGAATTTTCCTAGCACCATTCTAAGTCACGCCTTCTGGTCCGAATTTTCCGGGACCGAATTTTCCTAGCACCATTCTAAGTCACGCCTTCTGGTCCGAATTTTCCGGGACCGAATTTCCCTAGCACCATTCTAAGTCACGCCTTCTGGTCCGAATTTTCCGGGACCGAATTTCCCTAGCACCATTCTAAGTCACGCCTTCTGGTCCGAATTTTCCGAGACCGAATTTTTCTAGCACCATTCTAAGTCACGCCTTCTGGTCCGAATTTTCCGGGACCGAATTTTCCTAGCACCATTCTAAGTCACGCCTTCTGGTCCGAATTTTCCGGGACCGAATTTTCCTAGCACCATTCTAAGTCACGCCTTCTGGTCCGAATTTTCCGGGACCGAATTTTCCTAGCACCATTCTAAGTCACGCCTTCTGGTCCGAATTTTCCGGGACCGAATTTCCCTAGCACCATTCTAAGTCACGCCTTCTGGTCCGAATTTTCCGAGACCGAATTTTCCTAGCACCATTCTAAGTCACGCCTTCTGGTCCGATTTTTCCGAGACCGAATTTTCCTAGCACCATTCTAAGTCACGCCTTCTGGTCCGAATTTTCCGGGACCGAATTTCCCTAGCACCATTCTAAGTCACGCCTTCTGGTCCGAATTTTCCGAGACCGAATTTTCCTAGCACCATTCTAAGTCACGCCTTCTGGTCCGATTTTTCCGAGACCGAATTTTCCTAGCACCATTCTAAGTCACGCCTTCTGGTCCGAATTTTCCGGGACCGAATTTCCCTAGCACCATTCTAAGTCACGCCTTCTGGTCCGAATTTTCCGGGACCGAATTTCCCTAGCACCATTCTAAGTCACGCCTTCTGGTCCGAATTTTCCGGGACCGAATTTCCCTAGCACCATTCTAAGTCACGCCTTCTGGTCCGAATTTTCCGGGACCGAATTTCCCTAGCACCATTCTAAGTCACGCCTTCTGGTCCGAATTTTCCGGGACCGAATTTCCCTAGCACCATTCTAAGTCACGCCTTCTGGTCCGAATTTTCCGGGACCGAATTTCCCTAGCACCATTCTAAGTCACGCCTTCTGGTCCGAATTTTCCGGGACCGAATTTCCCTAGCACCATTCTAAGTCACGCCTTCTGGTCCGAATTTTCCGGGACCGAATTTCCCTAGCACCATTCTAAGTCACGCCTTCTGGTCCGAATTTTCCGGGACCGAATTTCCCTAGCACCATTCTAAGTCACGCCTTCTGGTCCGAATTTTCCGGGACCGAATTTCCCTAGCACCATTCTAAGTCACGCCTTCTGGTCCGAATTTTCCGAGACCGAATTTCCCTAGCACCATTCTAAGTCACGCCTTCTGGTCCGAATTTTCCGAGACCGAATTTTCCTAGCACCATTCTAAGTCACGCCTTCTGGTCCGAATTTTCCGGGATCGAATTTCCCTAGCACCATTCTAAGTCACGCCTTCTGGTCCGAATTTTCCGAGACCGAATTTTCCTAGCACCATTCTAAGTCACGCCTTCTGGTCCGAATTTTCCGGGATCGAATTTCCCTAGCACCATTCTAAGTCACGCCTTCTGGTCCGAATTTTCCGAGACCGAATTTTCCTAGCACCATTCTAAGTCACGCCTTCTGGTCCGAATTTTCCGGGACCGAATTTCCCTAGCACCATTCTAAGTCACGCCTTCTGGTCCGAATTTTCCGAGACCGAATTTCCCTAGCACCATTCTAAGTCACGCCTTCTGGTCCGATTTTTCCGAGACCGAATTTTCCTAGCACCATTCTAAGTCACGCCTTCTGGTCCGAATTTTCCGGGACCGAATTTCCCTAGCACCATTCTAAGTCACGCCTTCTGGTCCGAATTTTCCGAGACCGAATTTTCCTAGCACCATTCTAAGTCACGCCTTCTGGTCCGAATTTTCCGAGACCGAATTTTCCTAGCACCATTCTAAGTCACGCCTTCTGGTCCGAATTTTCCGAGACCGAATTTTCCTAGCACCATTCTAAGTCACGCCTTCTGGTCCGAATTTTCCGAGACCGAATTTTCCTAGCACCATTCTAAGTCACGCCTTCTGGTCCGAATTTTCCGAGACCGAATTTTCCTAGCACCATTCTAAGTCACGCCTTCTGGTCCGAATTTTCCGAGACCGAATTTTCCTAGCACCATTCTAAGTCACGCCTTCTGGTCCGAATTTTCCGAGACCGAATTTTCCTAGCACCATTCTAAGTCACGCCTTCTGGTCCGAATTTTCCGAGACCGAATTTTCTAGCACCATTCTAAGTCACGCCTTCTGGTCCGAATTTTCCGAGACCGAATTTTCCTAGCACCATTCTAAGTCACGCCTTCTGGTCCGAATTTTCCGAGACCGAATTTTCCTAGCACCATTCTAAGTCACGCCTTCTGGTCCGAATTTTCCGAGACCGAATTTTCCTAGCACCATTCTAAGTCACGCCTTCTGGTCCGAATTTTCCGGGACCGAATTTTCCTAGCACCATTCTAAGTCACGCCTTCTGGTCCGAATTTTCCGGGACCGAATTTTCCTAGCACCATTCTAAGTCACGCCTTCTGGTCCGAATTTTCCGGGACCGAATTTTCCTAGCACCATTCTAAGTCACGCCTTCTGGTCCGAATTTTCCGAGACCGAATTTTCCTAGCACCATTCTAAGTCACGCCTTCTGGTCCGAATTTTCCGAGACCGAATTTTCCTAGCACCATTCTAAGTCACGCCTTCTGGTCCGAATTTTCCGAGACCGAATTTTCCTAGCACCGTTCTAAGTCACGCCTTCTGGTCCGAATTTTCCGAGACCGAATTTTCCTAGCACCGTTCTAAGTCACGCCTTCTGGTCCGAATTTTCCGAGACCGAATTTTCCTAGCACCGTTCTAAGTCACGCCTTCTGGTCCGAATTTTCCGAGACCGAATTTCCCTAGCACCATTCTAAGTCACGCCTTCTGGTCCGAATTTTCCGAGACCGAATTTCCCTAGCACCATTCTAAGTCACGCCTTCTGGTCCGAATTTTCCGAGACCGAATTTCCCTAGCACCATTCTAAGTCACGCCTTCTGGTCCGAATTTTCCGAGACCGAATTTCCCTAGCACCATTCTAAGTCACGCCTTCTGGTCCGAATTTTCCGAGACCGAATTTTCCTAGCACCATTCTAAGTCACGCCTTCTGGTCCGAATTTTCCGGGACCGAATTTTCCTAGCACCATTCTAAGTCACGCCTTCTGGTCCGAATTTTCCGGGACCGAATTTTCCTAGCACCATTCTAAGTCACGCCTTCTGGTCCGAATTTTCCGGGACCGAATTTTCCTAGCACCATTCTAAGTCACGCCTTCTGGTCCGAATTTTCCGGGACCGAATTTTCCTAGCACCATTCTAAGTCACGCCTTCTGGTCCGAATTTTCCGGGACCGAATTTTCCTAGCACCATTCTAAGTCACGCCTTCTGGTCCGAATTTTCCGGGACCGAATTTCCCTAGCACCATTCTAAGTCACGCCTTCTGGTCCGAATTTTCCGAGACCGAATTTTCCTAGCACCATTCTAAGTCACGCCTTCTGGTCCGAATTTTCCGAGACCGAATTTCCCTAGCACCATTCTAAGTCACGCCTTCTGGTCCGAATTTTCCGAGACCGAATTTTCCTAGCACCATTCTAAGTCACGCCTTCTGGTCCGAATTTTCCGAGACCGAATTTCCCTAGCACCATTCTAAGTCACGCCTTCTGGTCCGAATTTTCCGAGACCGAATTTTCCTAGCACCATTCTAAGTCACGCCTTCTGGTCCGAATTTTCCGAGACCGAATTTTCCTAGCACCATTCTAAGTCACGCCTTCTGGTCCGAATTTTCCGAGACCGAATTTTCCTAGCACCATTCTAAGTCACGCCTTCTGGTCCGAATTTTCCGGGACCGAATTTCCCTAGCACCATTCTAAGTCACGCCTTCTGGTCCGAATTTTCCGAGACCGAATTTTCCTAGCACCATTCTAAGTCACGCCTTCTGGTCCGAATTTTCCGAGACCGAATTTTCCTAGCACCATTCTAAGTCACGCCTTCTGGTCCGAATTTTCCGAGACCGAATTTTCCTAGCACCATTCTAAGTCACGCCTTCTGGTCCGAATTTTCCGAGACCGAATTTTCCTAGCACCATTCTAAGTCACGCCTTCTGGTCCGAATTTTCCGGGACCGAATTTTCCTAGCACCATTCTAAGTCACGCCTTCTGGTCCGAATTTTCCGGGACCGAATTTCCCTAGCACCATTCTAAGTCACGCCTTCTGGTCCGAATTTTCCGAGACCGAATTTTCCTAGCACCATTCTAAGTCACGCCTTCTGGTCCGAATTTTCCGAGACCGAATTTTCCTAGCACCATTCTAAGTCACGCCTTCTGGTCCGAATTTTCCGAGACCGAATTTTCCTAGCACCATTCTAAGTCACGCCTTCTGGTCCGAATTTTCCGAGACCGAATTTTCCTAGCACCATTCTAAGTCACGCCTTCTGGTCCGAATTTTCCGAGACCGAATTTTCCTAGCACCATTCTAAGTCACGCCTTCTGGTCCGAATTTTCCGAGACCGAATTTTCCTAGCACCATTCTAAGTCACGCCTTCTGGTCCGAATTTTCCGAGACCGAATTTTCCTAGCACCATTCTAAGTCACGCCTTCTGGTCCGAATTTTCCGAGACCGAATTTTCCTAGCACCATTCTAAGTCACGCCTTCTGGTCCGAATTTTCCGAGACCGAATTTTCCTAGCACCATTCTAAGTCACGCCTTCTGGTCCGAATTTTCCGGGACCGAATTTTCCTAGCACCATTCTAAGTCACGCCTTCTGGTCCGATTTTTCCGGGACCGAATTTTCCTAGCACCATTCTAAGTCACGCCTTCTGGTCCGAATTTTCCGGGACCGAATTTCCCTAGCACCATTCTAAGTCACGCCTTCTGGTCCGAATTTTCCGAGACCGAATTTTCCTAGCACCATTCTAAGTCACGCCTTCTGGTCCGAATTTTCCGAGACCGAATTTTCCTAGCACCATTCTAAGTCACGCCTTCTGGTCCGAATTTTCCGAGACCGAATTTTCCTAGCACCATTCTAAGTCACGCCTTCTGGTCCGAATTTTCCGAGACCGAATTTTCCTAGCACCATTCTAAGTCACGCCTTCTGGTCCGAATTTTCCGAGACCGAATTTTCCTAGCACCATTCTAAGTCACGCCTTCTGGTCCGAATTTTCCGAGACCGAATTTTCCTAGCACCATTCTAAGTCACGCCTTCTGGTCCGAATTTTCCGGGACCGAATTTCCCTAGCACCATTCTAAGTCACGCCTTCTGGTCCGAATTTTCCGAGACCGAATTTCCCTAGCACCATTCTAAGTCACGCCTTCTGGTCCGATTTTTCCGAGACCGAATTTTCCTAGCACCATTCTAAGTCACGCCTTCTGGTCCGAATTTTCCGGGACCGAATTTCCCTAGCACCATTCTAAGTCACGCCTTCTGGTCCGAATTTTCCGAGACCGAATTTTCCTAGCACCATTCTAAGTCACGCCTTCTGGTCCGAATTTTCCGAGACCGAATTTTCCTAGCACCATTCTAAGTCACGCCTTCTGGTCCAAATTTTCCGGGACCGAATTTCCCTAGCACCATTCTAAGTCACGCCTTCTGGTCCGAATTTTCCGAGACCGAATTTTCCTAGCACCATTCTAAGTCACGCCTTCTGGTCCGAATTTTCCGGGACCGAATTTCCCTAGCACCATTCTAAGTCACGCCTTCTGGTCCGAATTTTCCGAGACCGAATTTCCCTAGCACCATTCTAAGTCACGCCTTCTGGTCCGATTTTTCCGAGACCGAATTTTCCTAGCACCATTCTAAGTCACGCCTTCTGGTCCGAATTTTCCGGGACCGAATTTCCCTAGCACCATTCTAAGTCACGCCTTCTGGTCCGAATTTTCCGAGACCGAATTTTCCTAGCACCATTCTAAGTCACGCCTTCTGGTCCGAATTTTCCGAGACCGAATTTTCCTAGCACCATTCTAAGTCACGCCTTCTGGTCCGAATTTTCCGAGACCGAATTTTCCTAGCACCATTCTAAGTCACGCCTTCTGGTCCGAATTTTCCGGGACCGAATTTCCCTAGCACCATTCTAAGTCACGCCTTCTGGTCCGAATTTTCCGGGACCGAATTTCCCTAGCACCATTCTAAGTCACGCCTTCTGGTCCGAATTTTCCGAGACCGAATTTCCCTAGCACCATTCTAAGTCACGCCTTCTGGTCCGATTTTTCCGAGACCGAATTTCCCTAGCACCATTCTAAGTCACGCCTTCTGGTCCGAATTTTCCGGGACCGAATTTCCCTAGCACCATTCTAAGTCACGCCTTCTGGTCCGAATTTTCCGAGACCGAATTTTCCTAGCACCATTCTAAGTCACGCCTTCTGGTCCGAATTTTCCGAGACCGAATTTTCCTAGCACCATTCTAAGTCACGCCTTCTGGTCCGATTTTTCCGAGACCGAATTTTCCTAGCACCATTCTAAGTCACGCCTTCTGGTCCGAATTTTCCGGGACCGAATTTCCCTAGCACCATTCTAAGTCACGCCTTCTGGTCCGAATTTTCCGAGACCGAATTTTCCTAGCACCATTCTAAGTCACGCCTTCTGGTCCGAATTTTCCGAGACCGAATTTTCCTAGCACCATTCTAAGTCACGCCTTCTGGTCCGAATTTTCCGAGACCGAATTTTCCTAGCACCATTCTAAGTCACGCCTTCTGGTCCGAATTTTCCGAGACCGAATTTCCCTAGCACCATTCTAAGTCACGCCTTCTGGTCCGAATTTTCCGAGACCGAATTTTCCTAGCACCATTCTAAGTCACGCCTTCTGGTCCGAATTTTCCGGGACCGAATTTCCCTAGCACCATTCTAAGTCACGCCTTCTGGTCCGAATTTTCCGGGATCGAATTTCCCTAGCACCATTCCAAGTCACGCCTTCTGGTCCGAATTTTCCGGGACCGAATTTCCCTAGCACCATTCTAAGTCACGCCTTCTGGTCCGAATTTTCCGAGACCGAATTTCCCTAGCACCATTCTAAGTCACGCCTTCTGGTCCGAATTTTCCGGGACCGAATTTCCCTAGCACCATTCTAAGTCACGCCTTCTGGTCCGAATTTTCCGAGACCGAATTTCCCTAGCACCATTCTAAGTCACGCCTTCTGGTCCGAATTTTCCGAGACCGAATTTCCCTAGCACCATTCTAAGTCACGCCTTCTGGTCCGAATTTTCCGAGACCGAATTTCCCTAGCACCATTCTAAGTCACGCCTTCTGGTCCGAATTTTCCGGGACCGAATTTTCCTAGCACCATTCTAAGTCACGCCTTCTGGTCCGAATTTTCCGAGACCGAATTTCCCTAGCACCATTCTAAGTCACGCCTTCTGGTCCGAATTTTCCGGGACCGAATTTTCCTAGCACCATTCTAAGTCACGCCTTCTGGTCCGAATTTTCCGGGACCGAATTTCCCTAACACCATTCTAAGTCACGCCTTCTGGTCCGAATTTTCCGAGACCGAATTTTTCTAGCACCATTCTAAGTCACGCCTTCTCCATCGTAAGGCTCAATTCTACAGAGTATTTTAGAAATTTTATTCCAGCTGTGATCAGATTGCGAAATAATCTTCCTAATCGGGTAGTTGAATCGGTAGAACTTAAGAAGTTCAAATGTGCAGCCTATGTTTTTATGTTGAACAGGCTGACATAAGTGTCTCTTCATAGTTTATATATGACATATCTATTCTAACGCTGTTACTGATCTTAAAATTGTCTAATATTAATTATTCATTGCTTCATATGTAGTTTATTTGTTTCCTTATTTCCTTGTCTTACTGGACATTTTTTCCTTGTTGGAGTCCTTGGGCTTATACCATTTTGCCTATTTTCAAAAAATAAAAATAAATAAATAAATAAATAAATAAATAAATAATAATAATAATAATAATAATAATAATAATAATAATAATATATTTGTTCATTTAGACTTACAAAATTTGGTCACTGACGTGTCAGTATCAAAGTGTATTCCTCGGGTCTTTACTTTAAAATTTAAAGTAAAGACCCGAGGAATACACTTCAACGCTATTCTACTATTTAAAGTTTAAATAGTATAATAGCGTTGAAGTGAATCTATGACAACTTTTTATTTTCCCGGATATCATTAACCTTCGAACAACCGATTCTTCGGGCTAAACTTTCCATAAGCCAACAATCATTACATATATAATCTTGATAAATTCTGGAATGTGTCCATTAAGCGAACACTATACAACGTAAAACAGACAGCACTCTATGTTTGAATGATACGAGTAAGAAATAAAGTATTTTTTTTAATGAATTAGCGGTATTATAAAAACGCGTTTGGAATTTTGACGAAAAGACGATCAAAACCCGCTTATTAATATGATTTTATGATGACGATCTAAAATAACATTGGTAAAGAAAACAACCAGTTGTCCTGATCAGGTACGCCAATACGATATAATTAACCTTAACGGAGATCATGTTTATTTCATTTTTTTTTCTTTTTTTTTTGAGTGGAGACCTTTTTTTTATTTTTTTTATTTTTAATAATCAGATTCTGAACCTCCAGATCAAAATATATCTCGGGAGATTTACAACACTTGATATTTTTTGCGTTATTCGTTTAGCATTGTAACCATCAACTTACATAATTTTTGCTCTTAAGTATTTTCGAATTACTTTTACCTGATTACAACTCCCGAAACTTCAGAGTGCATCAGCTTCATTTTTCGAGTTCAGCTTTGCTAAAATTATTACGTCTAAAAAATTTAATTTCATTAAATTGTGGTGGAGTATTAATTGTTATTAGGCAAGTCTACCCTTGGGTTATTTTTATTGATGTAATGAGTCCCGACCCATTTTCAGTTTTTAGTAACAATTTAGTTTGTGATATAAATATATCATGTTTGGTATCAAATTAAATCTAATGAAAACCTGAATGTAAATATGTGGATCATAAGACACGAAAACAAACACAGGTCATTTGAGGTCACAAAAAGTCAAATTAAGTCACAAATGTAATTAATCCAACATAAAATGCATAATATGTCATATGATTATGGATAGAAAAGCAATCTTTCCAGACATTATTGCAGACATCTCTCAGTGCAAATCAGAGTTAGTCACATGCATAATAAACAAATCACATGTTACACCTTGGTGTCGCCTTTTGAGAAACTGCCACTCAATTGTGTTCATAGAACAGGTAATAATAATTAAAGGCTAGAAAATAAATAAATCTATAATATAGAACATATATGAAATGCATCTTGGCCCTGTAGAAAAAGAGCTGGTGGATGGAAATGCAACTATATATCACAAGAAATTCAACTTTGAAGACTGCTGACAGCTTTGTGAGCTCATTTGAAAAACCATATGCCACCTACATCATAATTGATCGGTATGATAAACATTCAATAAAATCCCATGAATGTCAGAAGCGGGCAAATGGTAATAAATCCCATGAGTATGTGTTGAACAGCAATGCCATACTAGGGCCTACCAGCCAAAGATCTCATCATGAAAAGTGATGTGAACAAGAGCGCACTGATTCAGTATATTGCGATTCTAACAGAACCAATCTTCAACTGCAACTTATCGGAGATAATTGTGAGAATCATCATAACGTGGCTGACGTGAAAATCGTAAGTAATCTTTCGAAGGTATCATACCAAACGATGTACTTACATACTCTCGCTGATGACACAGACATTTGGGTACTACTCGAGTTTACAAGCCTGCTGCACAAGTTTCCATGTGGAAATTTGATGGAAAAGTAAATGACATTAAAGCTACGGCTTTGAAACTAGGAGAGAAATGCTTTGACCTATTGGTTGTGCATGCCCTGCCAGGTTGCGATACCGTATCATATCCATTTGGCAAGGGAAAGATTTCTGCTCTCAACTTGCTGCTCGAATTACATCTAAATCTACAAGTATTTACAAAGGCTGATGTAGAAGAAATGAACTGGATGAAAGCTGGAATAGACTTTCCCGCCTACTTGAACTGCGGGAGGACAACTGAATCTCTCACCGATTTGAGATTCACATTATTTAGCAAGAAGAAAGGCCCTCCAAAGATCAAGAGCCTACCTCCTACTGAGTCAGCAATAGAGCATATCAAACGTGTTCGTTTCAAAGTGCTAATCTAGAGAGCAGCAGCCAACCAGAATGACCCCTTTGCAAATAATATTTCCATATTTGGCACAGTGGTTGATACTAAAGAATTACTAAAACTTTTTGCTTGTCGATGCAAGTCAGTGTCACCGTGTTCTAGGAGATTAATTACAGTTGCCGGTCATCTGGCGCAATATGTACTTCATAATGCTTGTGTGAATCAATCAAAAGAACGCTGCAAATGTGCATACAAAGAAAACTGAACATGCATTAAAGATGAGGATGAAGAATTGGATAAACCTCTAGAAGAGGAATCGGAGGCCAAAGGGTTGTGGAAACCAGAAAATATTAAGACATGGGGTAAAATGTTGATTTTTTTTCTTTATATATTGGATACTTGTCTCAAAAGATGTGAACTTGTGTTTTAGATGCCATATTTTAGGTGGCTCTATTTTGAATTGCCATCTTATACCGGAACCTGCATGTAATACATTATCTACATTTTACGTCTTTGACCCTTGTATGACCTAGACCTTGATGAAGTGATCTTATTTTTGTGGTAAACTATCAACAATTATGTAGCATTATTCCATACAACATAATAGTTCGATTTGATACCTAGCATGATATGCGACACATTCTATTTAAAGTCCTGGTTAAATATCGACCTCATTTGCCCTATAATGACCTTAAATGACAGAGTTGACCTCTACTTGTGTTTTATCTCTTTTAACCTTTATACTTACATTCATTTGCCGAAAGCTTTAATTTGATACCAACATGATCTGTTTATTCCACAAAGTGGCTAATTCATAATTAAGAGGTATGAAAAAAAAAGAAAAAAAAAAAAGGTGGGCGCGACTTATGACGTCAATAAAAAATTACCCAAGGTTGTCAGGGTAGGACCCATTTTATAATTATTGGCAACAGCACTGGGATAGTCTAGATGGCAGTAAAATAAGAGAACTAGCAAATATCATATCTCCTTGGAGGTATAACATGATGCCCGAAAGTGGGAGATGTCTCTTTGTTGGTCACACTCGGTTGACACAGGAGTTTTTGCTGAAGGGCCTACACTAACCGTATTGCAACGACAGTTTGGTACATTTAACAGTGGGGCATTTGTTGACCGAATGACCGAATGCCCCTCTGTTTGAGGCTCGAGGTGAGGATGACAGATTCATCCTTGCCAAGATTCTTGGACATGATGTGTCCTACCATGATAGAGGTTTTAGAAGCAGGTCTTCTGAAAGATATTTAACTTTTAAAATGACACCTTTACTTTTACGGGTTTAGTTGAATATGCTTTTATTGATTTTTTTTTTATTTATAATAAACGATATTGGCGTCCATGACCTCAGATGTCATGATGTCAGAAAACCTCAATCAAAATCCTAAAGTAGTCATGGAGCTTAATAGAATAAGAACAAACATGAAGTAACAGGAGCTACTCTCTGTATCACTGTGAAGATAAACAAGGGACAGAAAAAGTTTTTATTTACCGTAAGTTGATTTTTTTTTGTCTCATTACATATTTGCACCGATAATGCATTGATAAGAATTTTTTTTTACGTGTTTTACCTGACAAAAATATTAATAACAACAAAAGCGTTGGGTGCCATTCTATCGAAATATTACCGAAATAAGTAATAAATATTGAAAATAAAAGTATCTTAAGATCACTAACTAACTTTGAAGAGACTTATTTCAGCATGTTCAACATACAAATATTAGCTTAACTCCTAAAGTTCTAGAATACTGTGTACTATTCAGCCCTATCCTGGAGGAGGCATGATTGTTACAATTAAATCCATACCCAAAACTACGTACAGGATGGTAGTCTGAGAAGATCTGAATGCAAAAGATGGTAAGAGTTATGAAAAATCTTATGCAATATGCACAAAGAACTAACCTAATGATGGTGCCAGAGATCAGTATCTAAATCAGGAATAAGAAGTTTAATAAACCGTAAGTTTTTATCCCTCAAATTAATATGAGATTCAGCAGCTGAAGACCAAACAGGAGAACAATACTTGAACAAAGGAAGAATGAAAAAAAATAAAAGTTTCTTCAGAATAGACTGATCACCAAAAATCTTAAAAGACCTAATTTTTATGTAATTGAAGAAGAAAGTAGATCGAAAGTGAATTTTGTTTGGGTTAAACTTCATGAACCATATACTAATTTTAGCTACATCTCTAATTAGGGATTCAGCAAACCCAGATCCAAGCAAAGAGATTAGCATCATCTGCATATCCAACAATCTTGTTTTCTAGGCCAAACCTCACATCATATAATATAGTAAGATGTGCTAGAATAAAACTTGCAGTATATTAGATTTCTTATATCTGATCGAGATATCTTTGGCACCACTATTCAGTTAGTTCTTTGTAGAAGTTGCGGAAGATTTTTCATAAATCTGACCATCTTCCGCATTCAGATTTTCCCAGACTGCACTATTCTGATACGGGAACATTACACCTTTCGATAAAGATTTTCTTAACTTATACAAGTGAAGCACTGAAGGGATAATAATTCTCGTTTTCTTTGTTAGAGTAGATGACATGAAAGAAAACAGATAGACCTGTAATATGGATAACTTTAATATTTTCTATATTGATCCGACACACATTCATAACAACTTTCACACACTTATATTAATAAATCAGCTGGTAATTAATAATTGCAAATAATTGGAATAACATTAAATGAAATTATATAAACCCATTGTAAATTCTTATCGGGTTTAAACTTTACAGTTTAGACAAAATCCTTGTTAGATTCGGTTTTCTTGCCTTCTCTCGGCTCGTCACAGTATC
This sequence comes from Palaemon carinicauda, assembly GCF_036898095.1. Taxonomy (NCBI): domain Eukaryota; kingdom Metazoa; phylum Arthropoda; class Malacostraca; order Decapoda; family Palaemonidae; genus Palaemon; species Palaemon carinicauda. The sequence goes on along the minus strand of NC_090725.1, from coordinate 129,599,428 downwards.
CATTGCAGCAGATAATATAATGACAAACGTTACAGGCACGACAAACTGTGTCAATAGCCTCTGACAAAAAGAAAAACTATTGGGATGCCAGGTTGTGGAAATGGCCTGCACCTCGAGCACAATATGATTGTGTGTTTCTTGGGGAACCGGAGTTTTCCAACAGATACGAGAGATGCCTACCACACCTGCCTAGCTTAGCATAGAAGGAAGGGTTCTACGTCTTACTTACTGGGGAAGTTCTCTTACGACCCCTCCCCTTTATTTTAATTTGAAAAGCTCGAAAGATAAGAACTGTATTTAAAATCCTGGATTTTGATCACTTTGATCCATGTTTTGACAAGGATCGGAAAGGACAGCTACCTTGGTGGCGATTGGTCAGGAAGTTGTATTAATAACTGAATATGCCTTTGGGTATTGTCAAAGATGGATTTGGAAATGTCGATATTTGTTAAGAAAACCTCAATAGCCATATTCTGGAAATAGAGTTAGAATATAATTCAACACAGTAAAGAAATAACCTACTATACTTACAGTACTACACAATCTTGCAAATCAATTATTAAAGTTAGTGAATTTTATGATGTGTGACAAACACATCAAGTTATTAGAACCGGATGTCCAAATATCTAAGAGAATTCCTACACATCGTGTAGCTAAGGAATCGTGTCAAAGTGAGAATAATTAGAGATGGTTTCAAGTTATTGAAGCCTTGATCTGTCTACTTTAGATTCTAGAGCATTCAAATATGCAGCCTTAAGACTACAATAAGTATCAGCTAGACATCCGAAAGACTGACGATATTAAGGTTTTCAAGAAGCTGGAGTCGTTCTTGTTTTCTAAGTGCTTCTATAATGGGGATTTCACAATTAAAGTGGAATACGCTGTGTGATACTCTAAATGCTTAAGAATCTATACGACAAACAGATCTTCCTGGTCATATAGAACCAAGAAAACAATCATTAAAATAAAGTGTGAAAACCGTAATATATCAAAAGACTAATTATATAGAAAATTATTTATATAATTAGGTATAAGTAAGAAGTACTTATAATTACACTTTGAAAAAGTGAGTTTTAATTGTCATATCCGCCAACAAACTTGGAAGGAGGCTATGTTTTCGCCGCTGTTTGTGTGTTTGTTTGTGAACAGCTTCCTGGCCACAATTTTAATCGTAGAGTGATGAAACTTGCAGGGATTAACTGTTAGGTAAACAGCTGGAAATGATTACATTTTCGAAGGTCAATGTCTAAGGTCAAGGTCATGGTCAAACAAAATGTCCAATTCACGTAATCTGCAATATGTTTAGACATAAAGCGCCAGATTCATCAAGTTTGAAATTGAAACGATCAAGACTCTAGCTAGAGAGGGGGAAATGGATGCTAGATATATTAAGTGTGCTATGGAAAGAGGAAACAATGCCTAAAGACTGGGAGGAGAGTCTAATGGTATTTACATTTAAGCAGAAAGGTGATGTGGTAACTCTATGGGAATTAAACTAACAGAGTATAGTTGGAAAGTGTATGGGAAGATACTAGATGAGAGATTGAGAGAGATTGTAAAGGGGAAGAGGGACTGTGGATGCCCTCTTTATAGTAAGGCTGCTACAGAAAACGAGAATAGGGGGAAACCAGAAGCTCTTCTGTGTTTTTGTAGATCTATGATAGAATACCAAGAAAAATTATGTTTTGGTGCTTGAGGAAGATTAAAGTCCCAGACAAGTTGGTTATAATGATTGAGATGATCTTTTAAAAAAAAAAAAAAAAAAAAAAAAAAAGCGAGATTAATAACAGCAGTTGGGATACAGAAACCTTTGAAGTTAGTGTTGGTACACTATGGGTCAGCATTAAGATCAGAAATAACGAGTTGTAAGAATTGCTAAATGCAGATGACTTGGCTATTACTGTTGAAAATGAGGAAGACTTACAAAGAGGGGTTGTAGAGTTGCAGGAGATTTTGGAGAGGGGTGGCTTGCGATCAAATGTGGGTAGGACTGAGGTTATGGTGAGCAGTAAGAAGGGTAGGGACAGGATAGCCATATTTGAAAGTAGAGGCTCGGTTACAAAATAATTGGAACCATTCAAATAACTGGGATCTACCATAAGTCAGGAGAAAGGATGTGAGAATGAAGTTGCGAGTAGGATAAAAGTAGCCTTGCAGAAGTGGAGGGTGGTAGAATGAATGGTATGATATGAAAATGCCAATCAAGCAAAAAGACAAGATCCATAGAAAAGTAATAAAACAAGTTTTAATGTATGGATCAGAAACGTGGATTCTAAGATGAAAAAAGGAAGCAAGGCTTAACAAAACACCGATGATAATACTGAAGTGGATTATTGGATTGTCACTCCTTCAAAGATTGAGGATTGATGAAATAGGAAGAAAGGCAAGCATGGTAAATATTACAGAGGTTTAAAGAATGTCACGACCGAGATGATGAGGGTGCGTATTGAGGAAGGAAGGTTGGTAGGGAGTGAGGAAGGCTTGGGAGGAACCTGTTAGAGGGGGAAGATTAAGATGTGGGCAGAGAATTAGATGGGGAGATAAGGTGAAGGATGATGTGGAGCGAAGATGTTTTGTAGAACAGCATGCCTTCTATTATAGAAGGCATTGGAAAGGGCGCATCAGGCAACCAACCCCTTACCGTAAGGATAACAGTGGGAACGAGGGATATGCATATATTATATATATACCTTATAAAATATATATATATTATATATATACCTTATAAAATATATATATATATATATATATATATATATATATATATATATATATATATATATATATATATAAGGTAATTGTTTACAACACCACGCTCTCCATTTACTCCAAAATAATGCAGTCCTGCAGTTTTCATCTTCTTGCACAGTAATTAGGTGGTTATCTAAATTCTGGGAAAGCAATAATTAGCAAGATATTTTGAGGAAGGGGGAAGGGGTTATAAAAAGAAAATAGCTCGGTTTCCTCACTAAACGACGTGGAACAGACATGTCAACACAGTCAACCAAAAAGAATTCGTGATGCCAGCATACATAAACAGAAGTTTGTGATGCCAGCGTACATTTGATATACTGTATATTCAAAATATACTTAATCGTAAATTGAGTGATTACTCAAAAGTGTCCCTATTTGTAAATTACATATTTCATGGACACTTTTGAGTAATTAATTCATTTTTACTTAAGTATATTTTGAATATAAAGTCTATCAAATGTACGCTAGCATCACAAACTTCTGTTTATGTACGCTGGCATCACGAATTCTTTTTGGTTGACTATGTTGACATGTCAGTTCCAGGTCGTTTAGTGAGGAAACAGCTATTTTCTTTTTATAACCCCTTCCCCCTTCCTCAACATATCTTGCTAATTATTGCTTTCCCAGAATTTAAATAACCACCTAATTACTGTTGTCACGTACACCTTGTTTGTGAATCTCTAATTGAGGTCATGTGAATGACCTCTGGTCACCGGCTCGCTTGGGGGATGTGTGATTTATCAGCATCCACTGGAGAAGAGGTTTGTCTCCATGCCAAACTGCCAAGGAATGTTTTTCTGCCTCCCTCCTTATCTTGCAGATTTTGTGGGGGAGCCTAAAGGCGGAGCTTGAGGGAACAACGGCTCAGGAGGGCATAGGCCTACCGGTTGTATCTGGATTGCTGTGACGAATATGGCTATGATTGGTCTTTCTCTTCTGACGTCATGGGGTCACACCCTACAATGCCGGTGAAGCCTTACAATGCCCGCAGGACATGCATCAGTCGGGCCTAAGATTTCAAAAGGGGAAGTTGCAGTAATTATACCCCCTTTGCTTGCCATAACCAAAACCCTCACTTTTAGACTTAGAAATTATCTTGGACTTTTTTGTTGCCAGTGGAAACTGTACTAACGTAAATGTTAAGTCTTAGTCCCCTGACCGTTATTCTCACAAGTTTTTTTTATAAATCGCTACCATGAAATGAAGAGCACGTATTTTATTTAAAACATTGAAAATTTATAGACTTAATTAAAAGTGCTCAGACCTGTGTATGATTTGTTGTGAAAATATATTGCTCAATACAAATTAAACTTTGTCTAACCCACCTCTTGAATATTAATGATGTTTTAATTGCCATTGTCGTGACACTGTGTAAGAAGATGAGAACTGCAGGATTGCATTATTTTGGAGTAAATGGAGAGCGTGGTGTTGTAATCAATTACCTTCTACATATATATATATATATATATATATATATATATATATATATATATATATATAAATATATATATATATATATATATATATATATATATATATATATATATATATATATAGGTTTTATATACAAATATATTATGAATATAAAAATACAACAACAAATGCAGCCATTTCTAGTACACTGCAAGACAAAGGCCTGAAACATGTCCTTACTCATGTCTGGGGTTTGACCATATTGTCACCATATCGCTAGCCACTGGGAAATATTGAAGGTGGGAGACTTTAGTACGATCGTTCACAAAAAAACAACCAAGTATGGTTGGCCCTGACTAGTACAGCTTTCCCGATCATGGTAATACACAAACCATTTCATCACGTTATAGTATCACCACTCATTATCATATTTACTTATAAATATATATATATATATATATATATATATATATATATATATGCGTATATATATGATATACCCATATATACAGTATATATGTATATATATATATTTCTACCTCATACTTGGGATCGAACGCTAGCCCCTTCTAATGAAAGGCCAGGTCGCTTTATTTCTATTTGAGCACGATGTTGTGTTGATATTTATCCATATATATATATATATATATATATATATATATATATATATATATATATATATATATATATGTATATATATAATATATATATATACTGTATATATATATATATATATATATATATATATATATATATATATATATATATATATATATATATATATATTTTCGCACAGTATAGAAACACAAATATGACGATAAAAATAGATTTATAATACAGAAATAGCAATATATGCGACATATACACAAAACAATAACATATATTAGAAAAATTTAAACATCACATTCACACACTCATGCACAGACAGATACAACTATATACATATGTACATAAACATTCATTCCAAAAATTTTGAGTTAGGTACTTACTCCTTGTTGTTTCTCTTGCATTGGTGCGGGATGTCTCTTTTGCTAACTATCTTGAATATTGCATGTCCCATGTTGGAGCAGGTACACAGGTAGTAAGGCCAGGACAGTTAATGGTCAAGTGGGGTTGGGGGGGAATAGGCTGACCCCCACACCCACTGCCACTACAGTGATATGCTTAGAAGCAGTCCTCCTTGAGGAGATGCATCTTGCATGCAGTGCAGAACCAGTAAAAGGCCTTGCGAATTCGCTTTCACAAGAACCAGCGACATCTCTTCAATTGGGCTTTCGGGACAGTTTGTGCCTTGTGGACCACGGTAAACTGGAAACGGACCACATAATCCGAAACACAGGATGTCTTGCAGGTGGAAATCTTAATGCTGCTTGCTCTGCTTAATTTCTGGTGTCGCTGCAGTTGCTGGTGGCATATCGAGGGTCTTCTGCGTCTCTATTTGATGTGCTGGTACGACTTTACACATTCATGATCGGAATTATTTGAGGATTGTATGAACTTTCACAAGGCAATCAATATTGTATTGTGGGATCTCGCCGTTATTGCTCACACTAAAGTACATTGCAATACACAAAAAGCTCTGACATGTCATTGTTCTTATGAATATAGGCATATACAAGTAATCATTTGTAGACCTTAAAAGCTCACCTCTCTTCGCCATTGCCTTCCTCCCCTAAGCCATGCTCTCTAGCAAGTGAATCTTTTCTGTAAAAAAAAATGAAAAATGAAATGTAAAAAACACTAAGAAACTATCCAACATGACTGATAATCCCTATATATTGATAAAAACATATTTTCTACGATACTTTATCACTCTCATAATACACAGTAAATCACAAAGGATAATGCCAAATCCTATTTACGACCAA
>NC_090725.1:129573393-129585893 GCF_036898095.1 Palaemon carinicauda | reverse complement strand
TCTCTTGTGCTTCTTTCTTTTACTTTTTCTTATTTTTCAAGGTCTGAACTACAAAAATGTACCATAATGCCGTACCATGTGGTACTGGAATTTTCTAAAAGAGCTACAGTCAAGCGTATAATTTATAGGCTTCTAAAATACTGAAGTCAGAATCATATAACAAGAGGCCCTTTAAATGGAATTATATCGACAATTTCTCTATGAATGTTTCACTTTGGAAAGGAATGAAATATTTAGAAAACTGCCAGTCTCCTGTGAACAATTTCTGCACCTGGTTCATTCAAGGGAAATGTCGTCAATTCTTCTCTCAATAAAAATGAATTTGTAAGTTATACATGACAGAAATGATGGAGAGGATGCAGCCTTAGCTAGGCTATATCATGCTTTACTGCGGTTTTCAGATTACATAGAATCCCGTCTTAGCCAAGTTAATTTAAATAGCGTCTTTTCTGAAAAGGGCTAAATGGTTCCAGGTCACACTCAACCCTCCATCCCCACGCATTCCCCATCGATCCCTCATTCCTTTCCACTCAATCCCTATCTCCCCATCTTCAATAAAGGAGGAAAACTTTTATCTATGAGGCAGGGAGGATATCAAATATCTTACTGAGAGCAAAGCTATCAATCATAGAACGAGGTAACACTGGAAGAAGAGGTGACATTCAATATGTGGGATGTTAGTACAATGTCCTACTGATGTCAACCAAAAAAAGGGTTTTATGTCAGTGACTAGTCTGACGAGAGTTGGAAAAGTTACAATAAATATCAAGGAGTTATTAATGTATTAGGAAAAACAATAACAAAATGAAAGTCCTTGCTAACATCTAGTTAAACGTTCTCCTAATTTACCACTGTGATACTTCCCCACTCAATCATTCAGTATCATCTATCAGCAATAAAAACAAGTACAATGATAATTAACTTAAAACTATAGAGCATTCATTTTTTGCTCAAATATTCTTTTATTATCTTAATTTATCACACTTGTCTTCAAGTCCAGTTGAATTTCATCGGACTTCCCCCATTACTCCAGCCATATGAATGCTGGACAGGCTGATAAAAACTAAAGTTTTACTCATCATCATCTTCAAATAAATCAAGTCACTCTCCAGTCAGTATGTTCATTTTTGCCACATGAAATCCCTCAACCTTGGACTACTATCTTTAGCTGTGTCTGCAGTAAATGGGACTCGACCCACACTACTACTACTACTACTACCATTATAATGTTTCTTATGAGGCATACATTATAATGGAGCAAACATAAAGTCCAGGAACTTCCTTCATAAATTCCTACAGGGAAAAGTGCAATTTTGGATAAAGAGGTAAGAATAGAAGGAAAATGACAGCATAATTGAAAAAGTAATCAGTAAGAAGTAACACTTAACGCACATAAAGAAAGTTGATGAATGGCAAACTTAGGTATGCGAGTACAAACTAAACAAAATATCGCAGAAAATGTTAAATAATTTTTCTCTCTTAAAATATTTTTTTAATTCTTATTTTCTTAAGCATTTCTCAACATATGTGCTTAAAGAATATTTACATACCTATTAATTGTTAATAGTCGTTTATTTGTCGTTTCCATTTACACAAGACCTGCAAGTTGTTCGTAATCAGAACCTTACTATACAAGTTAGTGACCTTTCTGCTTTGTGCCATATAAAATTTTTTACGTTTTGAATGTTATTGTTGCTGATCATACCACTACTATTTCTAATAACAATATCTAGTTGATATTTTCTCTATTACCACAAGATTGTGATAAATGTAACTGAATCATAAGATTTAGTATTTCATCCCTATTACACGAAAATTCACAAGAAAAGTTGTCTAATTTAACATGCCTTTTGTGGCTCAATAACAATACTGATTACAGGCAGGAAAGAGCATCAACTATTCACGAGGAGGGCTAAGGAACTTTTCACCTGTAATTACAGCTTTTGCTCATAGAACCTTAGGGGGGACTGTTTCTCTCTCCCCTATACTCTTCCTTTCGCTTTCTTGTTTTTTACTCCTCCTTTTTGCTTTCTACCCAAATTCTCATTATTTTTGCCATCAAACATTTACTTCTTGTGTCGATCTACTTTGGTGTTGTGGCCCTATTTTACATAAAACGTGTTATTTAATCAATCTTTCTCAATTTTCGCTGTCATTTAAGTCCTAATTCGTCTTCTTTGCCTTCAATCCTCTTCACTTAATACCTGTATACCTCTGTCAATTCATTACTCTCTCTCTGACCATTCTTCATTCTTCCCCTTTCCCTCTTTTTCTTTCTCATATTATATAGTAATTATCCGACTTTAACGGCGCGCAATTACACGTGCTCTGAAAAGATTAAAAGGCGGAGTAATTTGCATAATAAACTCTTTACTTTTTATTCCACATGTCAATTTTTGTTGACACTTAGATTGGCTTTAATAAGCCAGCTCCCTCCATTTCCAAGAGAGGCTAAGCGGTTTGTATATAAATTTCCTTTTAAAATACAGAGGTCGACAGTTTGGCAGCGTCTGGGAATGACATAGAAATAAAAGAGGAACGAAATCAGGGGCCATATCCAAAAAGGAAATTTTTAAACCATCATTTAAAGGATGGATAATGGAAGATCTAGGGAAACCGTCAAGCGAAAAGAAATTCCAAAGCTTGGCAGTATACGGAAAGAAAATTAGAAGGAAGACAAAGACAGAGGGAGAATTAACCTCAAAAAAACCTATCGGCTACCCTATTGAAGATTTCTTTTAAATATTTTTCCACTTGTAATTGTTTCCCCTATAATCTTTCTTCCTGTTGTCTGTTATGGAAGAAGAAAGCCAAGCAAACACCAAAACTAAAACAGGCAGTTCAACTCCAGAGCCTAAGCCTTATAACTCATAAAACTGTAACAGATAATTTGTCATAATTTGTTATATGAAAGATTTTTTCAACTTTGTCTTAGTTTTGTGAATTTTATTAAGCCAAAACACCGTTGTTATTATTATTATTATTATTATTATTACCTAAGCTACAACCCTAGTTGGAAAAGCAAGATGCTATAAGACCAAGGTCTCTCTCTCTCTCTCTCTCTCGCTTTTCTGCTGAAAATCGGGAAACATGTTGGTTTACTTAAGTTCTATACATTGATATTTTTATACATCCTTCTGTAGCCACCAGAGGTTCATTTTCTATAGAAAATTATTGTAAAATCCTTTAATGAACTAATAACAAACTAGTCATTTGGCCATTTTCAATATAAGTAGAAATGAGAGGAGGATGTTATGCCAATGTAGGTCAAGATAAAAATTGGTTTTGTCATTGTTATGAATGTAAAAGTTACCATTTTTGTATGAAATATTTTATCTTGGGAAACTTATAAGCCAGTGAGGAATAGCGTACAGATAAGACCACAAGGGTTGTCTTTTCTAATCAAAAGTTAACAAGTAAATATGTCACTTTCATCAATTAAAAAGTGTAAAAAGGTATTTTCAAAATGATTTTGCTTTTTGAAAGAATTGTGAATTATCTTAAGCTTTATTGTTTTATGTTTAAATTTTCCATTGAGATAAATTCTTTGTTTTTGAGCCACATCTGTTATATTAATATTCAAAATTTTCAATGAAATAATTTCTTGTTTTTTGAGAAATATATTTATTATATTGGTGCAAGGAATCAGATTACTGATTTTCAAAATAGGATTTTGCGTTGATTTTAAGTTTCACAAAAATGTAATTTGAAATTATAATTGAATAAGATTTTTCATCATTGAAATATTGAATAATAACGATTTTAAGTTCATGAAAATGTATTTTGTAACGTTTAAATGTTTCTTGATTGTGGTGAACATACCAACTCGTTGTAAGGAGTGCTGTCGACATTATGGTCGAGTGTTGGTCACTATTAAGTGGTTTAACTTCTCTAAGTCGTTTGATAAATGTACTTCTGTATAATACAACAGCTGTATAGCTTTGAGAGGTATACTATTACTGATGTATAAATCTATACATTTCATTCTGTCTGTTCTCTTTAAATTATAACAATGTTTCTGACATTGTTACAGATTAAAAAATAAACAAGAGTTGTATTGGTTCACAAATCAGTAATACAGTAACTCTCAAAGCTATAGGTAGTAGGTTGGCCAGGGCACCAGCCACCCATTGAGATACTACCGCTAGAGTTATGAGGTCCTTTGCCTGGCCAGACAGTACAACATTGGATCCTTCTCTCTGGTTACGGTTCACTTTCCCTTTGCCTACACATACACCAAATGGTCTGGCCTATTCTTTGCAGATTCTCCTCTGTCCTCATACACTTGACAACACTGAGATTACCTAACAATTCTTCTTCACCCAAGGGGTTAACTACTGCCCTGTAATTTTCAGTGGCTACTTTCCTCTTCTTAAGGGTAGAAGAGACTCTTTAGCTATGGTAAACACTCCAAAATTAAACCATTGTTCTCTAGTCTTGGGTAGTGCCATAGCCTTTGTACCATGGTCTTCCCCTGTCTTCGGGTAGAGTTCTCTTGCTTGAGGGTACACCCGGGCACACTTTCTATTTTATTTCTCTTCCTCTTGTTTTGTTAAGTTTTATAGTTGTAGAGAAAATATTTATTTTAATGTCACTGTTCTTAAAATATTTTATTTTTCCCTGTTTCCTTTCCTCGCTGGGCTATTTTCCCTGTTGGGGCCCCTGGCCTTATAGCATCCTGCTTTTCCCATTAGGGTTGTAACTTAGCAAGTAATAATAACAATAATAATTAACATCTTCCATGAAAGGATACTTAGATTAACAACCCCTTCCTTACAATCGCACTTTCGCTTCCAGAGGGAAACTGTGACCCCCCCCCCCCACCCCAGTTTCTCCTCAAACCCTGCAACCTTTTTAGCTTCAACTATTCCGTGACTTCTGTTAGTCAACCACTTCAATTCTTTAAACATCCCTATCAACATTAACTTTATTACCCCATCTTCCTAGTTTCTTTTTATAATAATAACTTTATTACTTAAATTTACTATTCATTTTTGTTTACATATTCATTATTGCATAAAGTAAGTTTGACGGAGTTGACGACCAGGGTTTACATGGTATATCTGAATGAGGTTAAGAATCCAAAAGGATGGTAAGTGCGGAATAATTGTTCCATATTTTAAACCGTAAAGGTGATAGTAGTCACTGTAAAATGCTAGGGGCATATCTTTAGTGCACCAGGGAAGGGGTTTGATAGGATTTTGATTGAGAAAGTAGGACAGATAACAGAACAGGTGAAAAACTCATAAAGCAAGTTTAGACGTGCAAGAAAATGCGTAGATCACGTATTTGTTATAAAACCGTAGTTTGAGAGGATTGCAAGAAAGTGGCCTAGAAAATGCATTTGAGGGAATTGATAGAGGTTATGTGCATGGACTGATGTAAGTTGCTAAAATCAATACCAAAGCTTCATGTTGGAAACAAACCTTGTACTTGAAAATATAGAGGAGAGGAGAGCGGCTGGTAAGGTGTAAAGTAGGCAATGTTTCCATGGCTGTTCAATATCTTTATAAATATAGATATGTGAGGTCACAGATAAGGCATTAAAATGAGTTTAAAGACATGGAATATGGATGGAAGGGAGTGCGAGTGTTTGATATTACATATGACACGATAATGATTGGGGTTATTGAAAGAGAAGAAACAGAAGATAGTAAGAGCGTCTTTTCCTAGTGTTATATGTTTTATCGTTTATATTATTGCTAAATTTATTCATCTAAAAGATTTTAAATTTGACCCAGAAAAGCGCAAACGACTTCCCTCCAAATTTTACGCATTATGTAGGCTAGCTTACAAAATTGGGTTGAGCTCTAGCAAGTCTTGGTATGGCGACTGCTTTCTGTTAACTATTTCAATTATTGATAAATTTCTTATAACCCCCCCCCCCCACAAAAAAAGGGGGGCCAATTATGGAAATCAGAGGCGATATTTCATCCGAATAAAACTAACTTTTTGGGGAAATATAACAATCATTCCCGGATTTTGACTTTCAATTATTTTTCTCATAATTTTAGAGATATATCTTCGAAATCGTAAATAATTTACAAGACTCATCAAAGTTCTCCAGTTATAGTTGCACACCTTTTCCACAAGGAAGGAGCAATTGTACTCTAACCTGGTGATATCTACTGAATGGATCACTTTCAGATGCTTGTTTAATTAACAGCAAGGGAATAAATAATGCTGGTTTTGACTGCAGTTTTTAGAATGCAAAACAAGGATATGCTCATATTTTCTGTGAATGAGATTTTGTAATATATGTTCTAGTTATTATTGTAACAATCATTATATTTATTACTGATATTAACATCATTAGTGCCACAGTAGCTCATCGGATATACAAGAATCGGATCAAGTAAAGATAAGCACCCCCGTAACTGACTAGTATAGAAAAGCACCCCCGAATTTGTGCAAGTAAAGAATAGCACTCCCATATTTGAGCAAGTAAAGATAAGCACTCCCTGGTCTTGAATAAAAGCAAGTAAAGATAAGCACTCCCATATTTGAGCATGTAAAGATAAGCACATTATTATAATTATGGTTTAAACTTTAAACACAATAAATTATTTTGAAATTTTATTGATATATGAAATATAAAATGAAATATACAACACTGAAATAAGATGTCGTCCAGAAATCAAAAATACTTGTAAAAATTTAATTAAAATAATACTGTCTTGCTATAGTTTCACAAAATCTATGAAACTTGTCGTTCTTGTTACGTTCGCTCCACATGAATTCATGCAAATAAGAGTTCAAAAATTCTCGTTTACATCTATCATCCGTTTTATTCTTATTTTGTGTTTGTTCCAGTAGCTCTCTACTGCTTGTGTATGAACGCCTGTAGTCCTGTCAACAAAATTCACGGAGTGGTTAACTGTATGATGCGTATATCCAAGGTCCCTTTCAATGTTCCTGTATGCTTTCCATTGATCACTGTGAATAATTGTTCCAGGCATAACTACTTTCCTAATTATCGGCAACAGTGTTTCGGCATTGCGCGAATCAACAATCTCCATATAACCCAGGGATGGTGATGAAGTAGGATCTACTATTCCAAATACCCATAGTGGATTCTGGGGAGAACGTCCTCTATGGTGCTTTGGTTTATGGCTAAAACAAGATTCATCAATTTGTACCGTTGTGCCTGGTCCACCAAGCTTGATAGGGTTCCTTTCAAAATGTTTCAAGCAAATTTCACGAAAAAAGCTGAACATGTCAATAACTGTCACTTTTGAAACATTCAATAACTGTACGGTCTGCAAAACACTCAGTTCCTGACACCAGTAGAAGATTCCTTCAATCCACTTTTGTAAAGAAAGCTTTGAGCGATAAAAAAACGAATCTTTGCGAATTGATTCGTAGTGCTTATATTTACTGCATTCCTTAACTTGGCACTTCCAGACATATTTGTCTTGTATTGAAGAACGTTTTGTCCACTTCATTAAAATGCTACAATGAGGGCATTTTAGTTCAGCTCTCAAAAGTTTCTGCTGCTTCATCCAGTTAATTGCAGGAGTCGGGTCCTCAACCAACAGTGGCTTAAGAATTTCTTCATACAGAGAACGGTCCATGTTAAGGGTTTCTCTCAAGACTTTATACGACTTTCTGAGGTATATCATGCTAAAAAGTAAAATCTATCCGAACAGCAAAAATTATATACTCAAATAAGAAGAGAAAACAACTCGTTAATGTAACTATTTAAACTATTCAGAAGAGAAAACAACCTGTCAGAACATAAATAATCTATCAGAACAGCCAAAATGATATCCTCAAATAAGAAGAGAAAACAACTCGTTAACGCAACTATTTGAACTATTCAAAAGAGAAAACAACCTGTCAGAACAAATTAAATAATTTTGAGCAAGTAAAGAAAAGCACTCCCGAAATTGTGCAAGTAAAGGAAAGCACTCCCATATTTGAGCAAGTAAAGATAAGCACTCCCTGGGCCATGCAGGGGTGCTTATCTTTACTTGATCCCAAGAATCTTGAAATACCAGTAAAATGAAATAATTTGATGAATAGATCGGAGACCTATCTATCTGGAACACAACCAGTTACCAAAGTACAAGGCCCAAGTCGTTATTTATCGGTTGATTTATCCATCGCACGTGGTCAGACCTGCCAAACCCCGCCCCCTTCTTTTAGCTCCACCCACTAGTTTTCGGGCAAAGATGCACGTAAGTGGTGCATTGTAATACTTTGCGTTAAACTAATATTTCCTAAGTTGATTTAAAGGAAAATGTGTTTTGATGGAAGATCAAGAGCCTCATTATGATAAACAAATAATGACCAATTATCGAGAATCTGGAACTTGAAGCCTGATTGGTGTGTGTGTCTGCGTGCGCACTAATCCCCATGTGTCCCCTCCCGTGTCCCGGGACGTCCCGTTTACTCCAGACTCCAAAGCAGCGAGTAAATAATACAGGGAAGGAACACACTCAGTTGAAAACACGGCGATGTGTAACGCTGACATCGTTCTCTCTCGGCATCACTTGGACGCGGTCGTTCATTATTTTGACGTCATACTTACACCTCACCTCTTGAAAGTGCGTAGCGAACACGTCTCTTGGACATTGGATTTTTTCCTTTGTGTTCATGATTATGATGAGTTTTATTGCTAATGCTGGCGCGGTGCCACTGGGTTATGTCAGTGCCATGACTGATGGGCAAGGTCAGTGTCACAGGTGCGGTGGATTGTACTCTCATCACAACGAAGTGATGCCTTTGCAGCATCTTCAACGTTTCAATGGTAAGCTCTTGTTGACTCAAGACAAAAATGAAACATCAATTCCCTGAAAGTTACCGTGCTATATAAGTTGTACAGTTATTTTCTTTAAGATAAGCAAATGTGCAGTTTATGAAATTCAAGAATTCTTCATAAACTGAATATCTATTCGATTCTTTTTTTTTTATTTCATACCGATAACATCTAAAACATAATTCCTAAAAAATATAATGGTTAAAGCTGATTTATTATTAAAGGTTTTCAATTTCCATGCAATAATTTACAATTTACTTTATTAGGAAAAATAGGTTTAATATTTTACATTTTATTCAACTGAAATATTCCATACTTATCATTATAGTTACTTGGTTATTCCAAACTGTCTTTTATGCTTTAATCGCACCTTTTTCATAGTCTTTTATCATCATTGATTTAGCCATGATTTTGACGCCTTTTTATCATTATAAGTGCAATTTCCTTATTTCTTGAAATTACCGAATATCTATACGTCTATATCTTTCTCCCTACTAACAAGCTATAGAATGCTCACTCTTTTTTTTTATTCATTCTGAATCCTATAACAATTCCCCTTTTAAGGGTCAATTATATTGTTTCCTTCATGGTTTTGGCCTTCTCCCTTTTCCTTTTTGCTTGTTCTGTAAATAAAGTGTGTTCAAGAAGGATACAGTTACCCTCCCAGATGGTTTTCAAATAGTCATTGAATTTTCTCGATATTTAAAGAATATGAAATAATTTGAATGATGTTTATGGCTAGTTATAAGTTGAAATTCATCTGAAACGATTGATTCTAAGCATAGTCATTTCTAAACTAAAGATTAATTGTATACGTTTCCCATGAATTCATTTAGTATCTGAGAACATCTTCCAGCAACGATAACTTTCATCTTCCTTAAAATCTAAGAAAGCAGCTCTGTGCACTTTGAAAATGCCATCTCACTATCTACATCGGTGAGACGGTCTAGTCTCTTCTGTTCTTATCTATTTCAATAAATTTCTTTCCTTTGCTGACTCTTCTTTCTCACCCAGGCAATGAAAAATAAGTAATGCTATAAAGGTCTAGGCTATACACAAAACAGTGATTATATGAAAAATATCTGAAACAGACAGATGAAAATATGTCTGACTTTGAAAAAATAGCGGTCTGATATAGCCTAATTCTGCTCATAAGGTATAACTAATATTATGCTTATAAGGTATAACTAATAAAAGTACATAAGGCAAAAACTAGGAAGTTTGACAAGAGAGCATCAGACAAAGGGACGGTAGAAGTCACAATGGTTTCAGCTATAAGTTGGCAGTGGTTTATTGGACAGCATTTAACGAAAGCGCTGCAAAGATTACCATACGCACTGAAAAATGTAACTTACACAAATTCACTCATAAATAGTTGTGCGTATTGGGCACAAACCTACAGTTTTTACTTGTGTTTGTCGCTTTGACTTGGCGTAAAAATAATTCTATATTATTCCTGTTGGTTTTATTTTTCTAGCAGTATAATCATTATCATTATTTATTACCACTTTTATTATGATTATTGGGATCACTATTGATACCAACATAAATAAATTAAGTTATTTTAATTTTGCTGTAATAAATCATACTCAAAAGAGAACTTCAGTGTATATACGAGAGTTCCTCGGTCGACTAAGAGAAGCTTTTTTCTCTATTGGGAATAAGCTCCTCCCTCTAAAATTGGCAATGTCACAGACAGCAACGCAAAATTAATTCTGAAATATTCATCTCTCATACAATAGGTTCTTAGAAATAATTTCGTTTGCTATAGTTTTTCCGAGCATTAATTGTTATCTTTACATTAGAATAGCTTCATTAAACTATTTTAACCTCCATTCTAATTCCTCTCCAAAAGAAAAATGTGCAATCTGAAAATAACTTCGTTTCCTTTGGGAATAGAAAGTTCCTTTCCACAATTTTTTCGATTGCCTCTGAATGGAGGTAGGTTACGTGTTTACCAAATTCTCTTTAATTCTTCAATGCACTCCTCATCAGCAGTCCTCAAAAGCTTTAGGCAATTTGTCTTTAAATTCTGGCGTAGATTGCAGTGCTGTGTTAATATTTCTACTCATTTACAAATATTTCTTTAAAAATAAAAAACAAGGAAAAAACAACCTTTTCATATTCATACACGCATACACAACACACACAGCCACACACATATATATACAGTATATACAATGTATATGTAGTGATACTGCTAGTCGCAAACCTTCTGTTTCATCTATTCATTTATAGAAGTCCATTCAACGAATAGCGAAAATCCCAGAGTTAAGCAGGAAACAAAATTCAAAATAAAATTTGCATCTAATTTAATGTGGTCAAAATAGGCACATAGATGTCCAATGGAGCTTTTATGTGTGTTAATTTTCATAGATGAGTGTTAGAGCGATTCGCTTGCATTATCAAGGTCAGTAATTTGATTCCCAGTTAACAACGTCACTCATTAAATTGATGAGTACCGGAAGCCTCTACCCTTTCCGTGCTACATTTAATATTTCATAAATAAAAAAAAATATTTGTGGGAAAATGCATATATATATATATATATATATATATATGGGTGTGTGTATATGTAAACAGTATATTTACTTGAGTCATAATTTCTTTTCAGTGTTCCCTCCACTTCCTGACATCATCCTGAGCAACGCACCATCTCCCTCACCTCACCAACAGGAAGTTTCCTGTCCCTTCTACACTGACAGAAACAATTACACAGGTAGACTTCATAAAGGTTTGAAAATTTTTCAAAAGGATCCTCCACCAAGGACAGGACGAAAGTCAGCCACTAGTCAAGGCACCTCACTAGACCGCATCTATCGTTTGGTTAGGAGCTTTCGCACCCAAGGGGCACAACGCAGGGAAGAAGCTCGTGATCATTTTACCCGTGGATGTAGGGTCGATAGTACAGGCAGTCATGACCAAGAATGCCAATCGAGCCACCTTATTAGTATACCACAGTTCATACGGCAAGTGACTCCCTGCAGCCGTCTTCATCAGGATGTTGTTGATAGACAAAGGTCAATGTCTTTACTATCCCATGAATATCTCAACCAGGAACGCTGTTGCACAGTTGGGAAGGAGTTACTGAAGGTAGCTGATCGTTTTCAGCTAGACCATGGTAGGGTAAGTTATCTTTTTTTATGTGCCAGTTTTCTAGTCTTTACAGATTGGTCACTAAAAATAGCACAGTTTGCGTTCCATTTTTGTTGCTTCTATTATATCATTAGTTTTATACATTAGATTAAAAGATATCTAGTAATGGTTTTAAACGAATCGCTTCATAATGGAGATAAAAGAATACCTCGCATTTACAGCCCGAAAGGTAATGGAATCTGAATATATATTTTCCCCATTTTACATTTTAGTCATTATGAATTGACTTCATTATAATCCAAAGATTTTAATTCTAATTCTGTTCTTTCTATTTGTCTTCTCTAGGCCTTAAAGAAAAACAAGCGGGTGGCAGTGCTGAGCTTGGTCCTTCCCGAGGCCTTCACACAGTGTTTTGCTGCTTCTGTTTTATGCCTGATTTGGTGGAGACTTCTTAACAAGTTGCGTTGACTCTGAAGGAGAAGCAGGAGAGTGTATTTTTGAATTCGCCTTTATAAAAGAATGTCGTCAGTTGCGAGTACTCATTAAAGCAGAAGTTGCTTAGAACCATTACCCAAAAGCAATAGTCTCCTTGCTGCTTCCTATCAGAACGGTATTGTAATAATTTCACGGTTTCTATATCCGA
>NC_090725.1:129548393-129560893 GCF_036898095.1 Palaemon carinicauda | reverse complement strand
GTACTTGAATGGTTGGTGAGATTGTTTAATATGTGTTTTGTGTTGTCAATGGTACCAGTAGATTGGGTTTGTGCATGTATTGTACCACTATATAAGGGTAAGGGAGATGTGCATGAGTGTTGTAATTCAAGAGGTATTAGTTTGTTGAGTGTAGTTGGAAAAGTGTATGGTAAAGTAATGATTAATAGGATTAAGGATAAAACAGAGAATGCAATCTTGGAAGTACAGGGTGGTTTTAGAAGAGGTAGGGGTTGTATGAATCAGATTTTTACAGTTAGGCAGATATGCGAGAAATATTTAGCAAAAGGTAAGGAGGTGTATGTTGCGTTTATGGATCTGGAGAAAGCATATGATAGAGTTGATAGGGAAGCAATGTGGAATGTGATGAGGTTATATGGAGTTGGTGGAAGGTTGTTGCAAGCAGTGAAAAGTTTCTACAAAGGTAGTAAAGCATGTGTTAGAATAGGAAATGAAGTGAGTGATTGGTTTCCGGTGAGAGTGGGGCTGAGACAAGGATGTGTGATGTCGCCGTGGTTGTTTAACTTGTATGTTGATGGAGTGGTGAGAGAGGTGAATGCTCGAGTGCTTGGACGAGGATTAAAACTGGTAGGCGAGAATGATCATGAATGGGAGGTAAATCAGTTGTTGTTTGCTGATGATACTGTACTGGTAGCAGACACAGAAGAGAAGCTTGACCGTCTAGTGACAGAATTTGGAAGGGTGTGTGAGAGAAGGAAGTTGAGAGTTAATGTGGGTAAGAGTAAGGTTATGAGATGTACGAGAAGGGAAGGTGGTGCAAGGTTGAATGTCATGTTGAATGGAGAGTTTCTTGAGGAGGTGGATCAGTTTAAGTACTTGGGGTCTGTTGTTGCAGCAAATGGTGGAGTGGAAGCAGATGTACGTCAGAGAGTGAATGAAGGTTGCAAAGTGTTGGGGGCAGTTAAGGGAGTAGTAAAAAATAGAGGGTTGGGCATGAATGTAAAGAGAGTTCTATATGAGAAAGTGATTGTACCAACTGTGATGTATGGATCGGAGTTGTGGGGAATGAAAGTGATGGAGAGACAGAAATTGAATGTGTTTGAGATGAAGTGTCTAAGGAGTATGGCTGGTGTATCTCGAGTAGATAGGGTTAGGAACGAAATGGTGAGGGTGAGAACGGGTGTAAGAAATGAGTTAGCGGCTAGAGTGGATATGAATGTGTTAAGGTGGTTTGGCCATGTTGAGAGAATGGAAAATGGCTGTCTGCTAAAGAAGGTGATGAATGCAAGAGTTCATGGGAGAACTGCAAGAGGAAGGCCAAGGTTTGGGTGGAGGGATGGTGTGAAGAAAGCTCTGGGTGATAGGAGAATAGATGTGAGAGAGGCAAGAGAGCGTGCTAGAAATAGGAATGAATGGCGAGCGATTGTGACGCAGTTTCGGTAGGCCCTGCTGCTTCCTCTGGTGCCTTAGATGACCGCGGAGGTAGCAGCAGTAGGGGATTCAGCATTATGAAGCTTCATCTGTGGTGGATAATGTGGGAGGTTGGGCTGTGGCACCCTAGCAGTACCAGCTGAACTCGGCCGAGTCCCTGGTTAGGCTGAAGGAACGTAGAGAGTAGAGGTCCCCTTTTTTGTTTTGTTTCATTGTTGATGTCGGCTACCCCCCAAAATTGGGGGAAGTGCCTTTGGTATATGTATGATGTATATATATATATATATATATATATATATATATATATATATATATATATATATATATATACATATATATATTTGATTACTTTACCGTAGATCTCTCTCTCTCTCTCTCTCTCTCTCTCAGTTGGGAGTGGGTGGGTCGTTTCTTAGCATTATTATTGATTTTTTAAGTAATAGATCTCAATGAGTTGTTGTTGATGGGCACCATAGTGATTATAGCAATGTGATATCCGGTGTTCCACAGGGTAGTGTTCTTGGCCCATTACTTTTCATACTATATACACATGACATGTGGTTTGGCCTAGAAAACAAGCTTGTTGCATATGCAGATGATGCTACTCTCTTTGCATCAATTCCATCCCCTGAATGTAGATCTAGGGTTGGTGAATCCCTTAATAGAGATTTAGCTAGAATTAGTGCATGGTGCAAATTATGGGGTATGAAGTTGAATCCTAACAAAACTCAAAGTATGATTGTAAGTAGGTCAAGGACGGTGGCTCCTCAACATCCGGATCTCAGTATTGATAATGTTTCTTTAAATATGTATGACTTTCAAAACTTTAGGTGTGATTCTCGACAGTAAATTTACTTTTGAGAAACATATAAGGTCTGTGTCTTCTTCAATTGCACAAAAAAAAGGCTTATTGAGAAAGTCAAGATTTTCGGTGATCAATCTATTCTGAAGAAGTGTTTTAATTCTTTCATTCTACCTTGTTTTGAGTATTGTTCTCCTGTCTGGTCTTCAGCTGCTGATTCTCATCTTAATTTGTTGGACAGAAACTTACGGTCTATTAAATTTCTTATTCCTGATCTAAATATTAATCTCTGGCACCGTCGTTCAATTAGTTCATTATGCATGTTGCATAAGATTTTTCATAACTCTGACCATCCTTTACATTCAGATCTCCCTGGACAATTCTATCCTGTTCGTAATACTAAGCAGGCAGTTAATTCTAATAGCCAGGCCTTCTCCATCACGAGGCTCAATACTACGCAGTACTCTAGAAGTTTTATTCCAGCTGTTACTAAGTTGTGGAATGATCTTCCTAATCGGGTGGTTGAATCATTAGAACTTCAAAAGTTCAAAGTTGGAGCAAATGCTTTTTTGTTGACCAGGCGGACATGAGTCTTTTTATAGTTTATTTATGACATATTTGTTTTTTATGTTAATAGTTTATATATGACATGTCTGTTTTGACGTTGTTACTTATTTTAGAATGATTTATTGTTAATTGGTTCTCTTCATTTATTTATTTCCTTAGTTCCTTTCCTCACTGGGCTATTTTTCCCTGTTGGAGCCCCTGGGCTTATAGCATCTTGCTTTTCCAACTAGGGTTGTAGCTTGGATAGTAATAATAATAATAATAATAATAATAATATATATATATATATATATATATATATATATATATATATATATATATATATATATACACATTACACATATATAATTGGGGATACCCTAACTTGGCGAAAGGGTTTATGTATCGACATGATCAGCAAAGCTGTACTAGTCAGGGCCATCCATAACAGGTTGGTTTGCAGCAAGCGATCAGACAAAAATCTCCCACCAAGAGCAGTCCGGAGTATTTCCAGTGGATAAACATTCCCAAAGGTAGAATTTGGTATTAAATGCCGTTGTGGTTGATATTTATATTGATTAAAATCACCTGTGTTAATGATATATATTCATCATAAATAACCACGTGTTGCAAACTCAGTATTCAGTTATAATGGTAGACATGTGTGAACAGATTTCTGAATTCGACAGGAATATGTATGGTAGACTTTTAAGAAACTTATATCTCTCTTGATAGCATGGTTGTGTACCAACCGTGTGTCACACGATCGTACATAAATTATTTTGTATATATTATGCTTGTATCTGCGCTCTTCCCTCGCACTAAAAAGAACCTGAATAATCATGTCTCCGGTTTTCCTCTGTAACATTGTCATTTCCTCAAACATGTATTTTCCTGTTGCCTTGAGTTTTTGTATATAAAGGAGAGTGTTCTTTAATATAGTACTCAGTTGATTGCATCCTGCCTTTGAGTTCACAACCCTCTCTCGGCCCGTCACATTGGTGACCCCGGAAGTCGACTCGCTCCCACTGCCTTCCACACCCACCCCCTCGCCCCGCCCATTGGCCTTCTTCAGCAGAAAACTGTCCAAGGCAGAATCGGGTTATTCTACCTTCGATCGAGAATTGCTGGCGGTGCACTTGGCTGTCCGTCACTTTCGCCATTTCTTAGAAGGTACACCCTTCATCATTCGCACAGACCACATGCCTCTGGTGCACGCCTTCACTCGACAGTCTGACGCCTGGTCCGCCCGTCAACGCCGACATCTCTCCGCCGTGGCTGAATACAATTGCACCCTTCAATACATCCCTGGGAAAATGAATCCCGTTGCCGATGCCCTGTCAAGAAATACGTTGGCTGCCGTTCAACTGGGATTGGATTACAACGCCTTGGCTGAAGCCCAACGACAGGATCCAGAGTATCAAGCTTGTAGGACATCCTGCACATCCCTCCGTTGGGAAGACTTTCCCCTCGAAGACTCCAACACCACCCTCCTCTGTGACGTCAGTACTGGTAGACCGCGACCTTGGATTCCTGCTCCCATGCGCCGACAGGTGTTTGATTTCATTCACGGCCTTTCACATCCATCGTGCCGTTCTACTGCACAGCTGCTGAAGGCAAAGTTCATTTGGCACGGCATTTCTAAGGATGCTAAGGATTGGGTACACGCCTGTACTTCTTGCCAAACTTCCAAAGTACATCGACACACGGATTCAGGAGTGGGAACCTTTCCTCAACCTCAGAGTCGTTTTGCACACATTCACGTCGACGTTGTAGGCCCCCTACCCACATCACAAGGACATCGTTACCTGTTTACCGTCATCGACCGCTCCACTCGTTGGCCTGAAGCCACTCCCATGGAAACTGCAACGTCCCCCTCTCTGGATGGATTTCAAGATTCGGTATCCCTGAGCATATTACTTCTGACAGGGGAACCACTTTCACCTCTCAATTGTGGACATCATTAGCGAATCTCCTGGGCATCACCCTACATCAGACAACGGCCTACAACCCCGCTGCCAATGGAATGGTTGAACGTTTTCATCGCACCCTCAAAGCAGCTTTGATGTCCCGCTGCAAGGATTCAAACAGGTTTACTCAGCTTCCCTGGGTCCTCCTGGGACTAAGGACCACTCCCAAAGACGCCCTCGACGTCTCGGCAGCTGAAATGGTGTATGGCGACCCGTTGGTCGTCCCTGCCGAATTTTTTCCTTCTACAACCTCCTCCGACGATCTCCAGAGCATACGTCACGTCGTGGGAAAATTTACTCCGTGCCGCCAGACTTACAAGTCCCCAGCGAAGCATCACATACCAACGGACTTGCACTCTGCAACGAACGTCTTCCTGCACAACGATACTAGCAAGCCACCGCTAACGCCCCCTTACACGGGCCCTTTCCTCGTGATCCAACGCAGTCCGAAAGCATTCCTACTAAACATTCGTGGCAAAGAAGACTGGGTCTCCATTGATCGTCTAAAACCTGCTTATCTACAGTTCGCCTCTCCAGATCAGGGCGCCCTATTTAACATGTACAGTATGTCATTTCTAGGGGGGGAGCCATGTACCAACCGTGTGTCCCACGATCGTACATAAATTATTTTGTATATATTATGCTTGTATCTGCGCTCTTCCCTCGCACTAAAAAGAACCTGAATAATCATGTCTCCGGTTTTCCTCTGTAACATTGTCATTTCCTCAAACATGTATTTTCCTGTTGCCTTGAGGTTTTGTATATTAAGGAGAGTGTTCTTTAATATAGTACTTAGTTGATTGCATCCTGCCTTTGAGTTCACAACCCTCTCTCGGCCCGTCACAGTTGGTTAGAGTCCTTGTTGGCATGGTTTCGGCTAAAAGACATAGGTTCGAATCTTTGCCTGTCCAGAAACTGTTATAAATGAATTTCAAGTGGATATTCATTCCAAAACGTAGAATTCGATATTAAATTCCATTATGGTTGATATTTACATTGATTAAAATCACGAGTGTTAGTCATATATATATATATATATATATATATATATATATATATATATATATATATATATATTTATATATATATATGTATGTATGTATTCAGGGGCCTGGCAACGGCCCCCACCACAAAAAAAACCAATCTCTTATCCCTTCCTAGAGGTCTTGCCGTAAAGCCCTATATTAACAGATGGAAAGAAAACAATAATTCATTGACTTTTTTTAGAGTAAAAGTTCCTCAGCACCCACAAGGAGTTAAGAGGTGTTCTTGGGGTCGTTGGAAAGTTCTCAAGGTCCCACGACGTATAAAGGGGTGAGGCGATGGGCGTACCCCTCCCTGTAATGGGTAGGGATGCGTAAATAAGGGGTATGCATTTGTCAGGAACTACGAGGAGTAAAGAGGTATTCTTGGTTTCGTTTGAAAGGTCTCGAGGTCCTTTGTATGGCAAAGGGGGAGACGAGTGAACTATGCCTAGGTATAAGGGGTAGAGACTCGAAGTCACAAAAAGAATTAAGAGGTGTTCTTGGGCTCGTTGGAAAGGTCTAGAAAGGCTCGTTGTATGTAGCACCTGACCCCACTTTTGGCCACCTTTTCGGGGCGGTGATCCCCAAATAGCGTATGGGTGAATTATATATATATATATATATATATATATATATATATATATATATATATATATATATATATATATATACATATATATATATATACATATATATATATATATACACATATATATATATATTTATGTATTTATGTGTGAATAAATATTGTGTATGGGCATTGCTGAGTATATATGCATAACGATATTTATACATACATTTATATATATATATATATATATATATATATATATATATATATATATATATATATATATATATATATATATATATATATATACATACATATATATATACATATATATATATATATATACATATATATACATATATATGTGTATTCATGTGTATGTGGGTATGTGTGTTGTGTGTATAAGTATGTATGTTTCCATATGTATGTATATATACCTATATATATATATATATATATATATATATATATATATATATATATATATATATATATATGTATATATATAATTCATATATATACATAATGTTTCATATATATATATATATATATAATTTATATATATACATGTTTCATATATATATATATATATATATATATATATATATATATATATATATATATGTATGTATATATGTATATGCATACATATATATATGTTTTTATTTATATTTTGAAAAGTTAATAAAGCTTTATGTTGTATTTACGAAACCCTTAAATATCTTATATTCGCTGTAATGCACAAGACTTATTCTTAGTAAACGAAATCGTCTATAATTTCATTAGATTAAAGTATCTTTCTGCTCTTTTGAGTGATATGTGACTGTAATTTTTTTATATGTGTGTGTAAAAAATCTGTCGTTGCTTAAGACCCAGACAAAAAGATACCATTTTCAAATATGCGAAAAGAAAACAGCAATATACTTCCAAAAGTCAGTCAGTCAGTCAGTCTCTCTCTCTCTCTCTCTCTCTCTCTCTCTCTCTCTCTCTCTCTCTCTCTCTCTCTCTCTCTCTCTCTCTCTCTGTTGAATGGGTCAGGTGACTAATTTATTTACATTTCTCTGTTTCTATGTCTCATATTTCTTCTGTTTGACAGACGAATCCACTAAATGCACCCACCTTTGACCCTTCCATTCGTGCAAATTGACCATAAGCAGACCCTGAAGAATTTGAAAAAATCAAAATCTCCTTCAGACTTGCAATATTAATCCCCTTAAAATCTCCCTCCCCTTCCTTGGGACCCATTCCCCGATACCAACTTAGCACAGGCTTTTCCACTCATGTCTCCTTTATGCTCTCAAGATCAAGAGAAGAATATGACTTTATATATCACTGTTATTTTCCGATTTTCCCTATGTTCTTAGACAAAGCGAGAGGAATTTAATTTCTTACTAAGTGTGACTTATATCTGCAATTTTTCTCCCTTTCATCTTCACATGTTATAGCAGCCCACAACTTAAACGCATGGGTACTTCATGTAACAGTATACACATTTGCAAATAAAAATGTAACCCATTAAAGCATACCCTCTTGTTTTTCCACACCCTTTCACTTTCTATTTTTCATATTTTCTAATCCATTTCCAGGTTAAAACTTTATTCCTTCTCTTCCTTCTTGTTCCATAGCGCAAGCGAGAGGAATTCAACTTCTTACAGAGTACAGACAATCATCCCTAAACACATACCGGCTACAATGACCGTAACGCCACCCCTCTCCCCCATACCAATGTTTTTAAAAACCTTTCGCCTCCCCTTCCGCCAATTCATTATTAACAAGCGTGGCCTTTCGGACTATCAAATTGCCTATGAGAACTCCGCCGGCTTTCCAGTCAGCCACACGCCAGGCACGCGGACCCACGATAAGGGAAATCTGCGGTGACCTGCCAGTTGTCAATCATCAAGATTTTACGTCAGGGGAGTGGGGCTGGTTCATGTCTCTCTTCTCCCTCTTCCATTTAGAAAACCTTCCTCCATTTAAGTTAAACGACGCTTAATTTGAATAGCTGTGAAAGAAGGCTTCTTGCCAATCTGCATATTGTTGAGATTAGCGATGGACCAAAGCAAATGAATTTTTTTCTTTATTTGCATTTATATTGATGCCATACATACAAGTTCGTTGATGCTTTGCATGCACATACACGCACATACAAATATAATTGTATATGTATATGCATATACACGAGCATATATATATATATATATATATATATATATATATATATATATATATATATATACTCTCACACACACAGTATATATATTCTTTATGAGTAGGGGTACCTTAACATTGTGAAAGGGTTTGTGTATTGCAAAGATTATCAAAGCTGTACTAGTCGGGGCCACCCCTCATATTATTATTATTATTATTATTATTATTATTATTATTATTATTATTATTATTATTATTATTTACTAAGCTACAACCCCAGTTGGAAAAACAGGATGGCCTAAGTCCAAGGGCTCCGACAGGAAAAATAGCCCAGTGAGGAAAGGAAACAAGGAAAAATAAAATATTTTTAGAACAGTGACATTAAAATTAATATATTCTATATAAACTATAAAAAACTTTAACAAAACAGGAGGAAGAGAAATGATAAAGATTAGGGGTTGTTGTGGCCTGATTGGTAACGTCTCAGCCTGGTGATTGCCAAAAAGGGGTTCGAGTCGCTGACTCGTTAGTGCCTTTAGCGTCTGCAACCTTAGCATCCTTGTTAGCTAAGTTTGACAGGTTTGGGGGAGCTTATAGGTCTATCTGCTGTCATCAGCAACCATTGTCTGGCCCTCTCTGGTCATAGCTTGGGTGGAAAGGGGGCTTGGGCGCTGACCATATAATATATGGTCAGTTTCTATGGCATTGTCCTGCTTGCTATGGCAATGTCATTGCCCCTAGCCTCTGCCAATCAAGAGCGACATTTAAATCTTTAAATAGTGTACCAGAGTGTATCCTCATGCAAGAGAACTCTAACCCAAGACAGTGGAAGACTATGGTACAGAGGCTATGACACTACCCATGACTAGAGAACAATGGTTTGATTTTGGAGTGTCCTTCTCATAGAAAAGCTGCTTACCATAGCCTAAGAGTCTCTTCTTCCCTTACCAAGAGAAAAATGGCCACTGAACAACTCCAGTACAATAGTTAACATCTTAATAGAAAATGAATTGTTTGGTAATCACAGTGTTGTCAGGTGTATGAAGACAGGAGAAAATGTAGGGAATACGCCAGACTATTCGGTGTAGGTGTAGGTAAAGGGAAAATGCACCGTAACTAGAGAGAAATATCCAATGTAGTACTGTCTGGCCAGTCAAAGGCCCCCTTAACTCTCTAACATAACATACTCAGTTGGTTTACTGCAACCGAACAGACGAAAATCTCGCACCATCACCAATCCACACTGGCCAGCATGATAATGAGAACTGGCTAAACCCCACACATGAATAAGGACATGTCTGGGGTCTTTGTCCTGAGTTGCTCGTACTAAAAACGGCTGCATTTTTTGGTGATATATATATATATATATATATATATATATATATACACATATATATATATCTATATATATATATTATATACATATATATATATACATATGTGTGTGTGCATAAACGTGTATGTGTTTGGTTTACGAAGAAAAATATAAGAGTGAATATTCAATAAAAAAAAGTCAGTAAAACTAAAGTAAAAAAATTAGCATGCGTGTAACAGGTTATTTCAAAAACATCCAAACAAACTAAGCAATTGTATATTAAAACATTAAATTGTATGTAAGGTAAAATTGCTTTTTACTTAGAAATATTAATTATATCATAATCAATTATACAGTTTTTTGCTTTATTCTTGCATATTTGGTTTGTGAGACATCATCATTACTACTATGAACATTAAAAGTTCTACCTCAGGAGTAATAATAATAATAATAATAATAATAATAATAATAATAATAATAATAATAACGAAGTCTTCAAGACTTATTTCAAAACGTTTATGACTACGTAGAACGTAACAAAGGGATTTGGATGCCATAAATGAAGGAATTTAATGCCAACACTTTCTGGCAATTCATTTCATTTTATGACGTCATCGTGACGTCGTAAATTTCAAAGAGAATGCCAGACATTATTTCATTTGGTGTATTGCGAACTTGTTTCCGAATTTTTATCCATATGATGTTTTTCATAAAATTCAGTGTTTTCTTTGTTTCCAGAATACTCTGTTTTTATTCATGCTGTTGATATAAATTCCTCTTCCTCTTTTATAGATCTAAAGTTTTCGATATTGTTTTTAGTCTAAATGAATATAGAATCACTTTTCTTCTACGGATGCAGAGTTTATGTTCTAGAAGTTTTATTCCAGCTCTGAGTGGAATGATCTTACTAAACAGGCAGTTGAATCGGTGAAGTTCTGAAGTTTAAACTAATTGCAAATGCTTCTATGTAAAACAGGTTGATATAAGACTAGTTTAATATTGGTAATGTCCTTAGAATGTTCTATAATTTTCCTTTTTATTTTTTAAAATATACTTTATTCGTTATTTTTCTATTTACTTTCAGCACTGGGCTTGTTTCCCCGTTGGAGGCCCATAGCCTTGTAGCTTACTGCTTTTCCAACTAGGGTTGTGGCTTGACGAATAATAATAATAATAATAATAATAATAATAATAATAATAATAATAATAATAATAATATCAATTTAATAAGAATTAGTGCTATCATTATCCTTATTTTATATGCGTAAACGTATCGTCTCGGAATAATCGAAACGGCAATTGACTGGAAAGGAATTGGATATCTTAAAAACAGAATACATATATTTCTCCACTTTGACAAACTCTTTATAACGCAAAATTTAATTATTCAAGCGCAAGATATTGTGTAGTAATTTTACATATCCTCACGATCCTGGTTGGCCTCACGTAAAACATGGTATGTGCTAACAAGGAACAGCAGGAAAGGCATGGCGTGGACCTCCTAACTCTGTAGAGGCAACCAATCCTAGAAGCTCACTTGAAATAGGTATAAAGTAATGTAACGCAGACATGCATATATATAATCAACACACACACACACACACACACACACACATATATATATATATATATATATATATATATATATATATATATATATATATATATATATATACATATATACCCTTTTCTGAGTGGGGATACCTAACGTGGCGAAAGGGTTTGCGTATCGTCATGATCAACAAAGCTCTACTATAGGCCACCCGTATCAGGTTGGTTTGCTGTGAATGGTCAGACAAAAGTATATATATATATATATATATATGTGTGTGTGTGTGTGTGTGTGTGTGTGTATGCATATGATGGTATTTACAATATGTATTATGTGTTCGGTGTGTGATGTTGGAGAGTATCATCAAGTTAAAAAAAAAGTTTTAAAGTGTAGAACATATAAATTTCTTTCCATTCTTTAAAAAAAACTAACATCTGAGCAATAAATAAAAGAAGGACACGTGGCAAATAAGATAATTATACGAGTACATAATGGTTTATACCATTAGTAATGGTATTAATAAGTACACAACTTTACTGAAGAGAAAATAGTAAGAGAGATTTACGACCGAGACAAGAATGAATACAAAAGAATCATTACCTGTTTCAAATGAAAAACCACTTATGCTCAATCAATGAGTAGCTTTTAATGTATTTGGATTATGTTGGGGGAAAACGTTTTGATTTAACAGAAAAGTGAAAGCTACGGCAGCACGAAACTATGATAGTAAAGTCTAGCCACACTGTCAACGCATATAAAACTAAAGTACAGCACTTCGAATTTCAAGGTATATTTACTATCCTGGCAATGTGCCGTTAGTATTATTATTATTACCATTATTGTTTACAAAATTAATCTAATGCAAAGTTTGCAAATCTTCCTTTATTTCTGGGAGGCATAGGAAAGATATATCTAGGGCAATATAAGATGATGATAATGAGAGAGAGAGAGAGAGAGAGAGAGAGAGAGAGAGAGAGAGAGAGAGAGAGAGAGAGAGAGAGAGAGAGAGAGAGATGGATTGTGTGGATCTACGTTTTCAAACTCAGACTTCATTATCATGGAATCCACATAACAATCCATCGCATTCGGAGACATCCACGCATAATTCTCCACACAGAATCGGACACAAGGGTAGAGGTCGTTTGAACCATGGCGAAAGAA
>NC_090725.1:129540893-129543393 GCF_036898095.1 Palaemon carinicauda | reverse complement strand
ATTATCCTTTAAGAATCTTATACACGGAGTGGAGTGAATTCGACATTAAAAACTAATTTTCCTCAATTTGGAAGTATCTCCCCTATATCATAAAGAGTAAGTGTCTGGCTATATACATACTTACATCCATACAAATGTATATATATATATATATATATATACATATATATATATATATATATATAGATATATACATACATACATATATACATACATATATATATATATAATATATTTTTATAATATATATATATATATATATATATATATGTATATATATGTGTGTGTGTAGCTTATTTTACGCGAATACATGTATATGTAATCTCGTCCTTTAAAACAAGTGATGTATTTTACTGGTTTTCGTCTTTTGTGCTACCTTTTTATAATAGATGAAAAACAAAAGGAAAATCTCTTTTAAAATAAACTAATTTGAATTGACTATGAACACAATATAATATGCAGGAAAGTTTGTCCCTTGACAGTTAATAATTGTCTATCAAATGATCAGAGAGAGAGAGAGAGAGAGAGAGAGAGAGAGAGAGAGAGAGAGAGATCTGATAATCGTCCGGCATGTTTGAATGGTGGGGAAAGGCAAAGGGCTGAAAGATGCTGAAGAGAGGGAAGCGATGCGTGGAGAGGGGCGGTTGTGTAATTTCTGGGCGGGGGAGGGGGGAGGGGGGGGGGGGAGTTTGAAAGCGACGAATAT
The DNA here is from genome assembly GCF_036898095.1 of Palaemon carinicauda. Lineage (NCBI taxonomy): Eukaryota > Metazoa > Arthropoda > Malacostraca > Decapoda > Palaemonidae > Palaemon > Palaemon carinicauda. The sequence goes on along the minus strand of NC_090725.1, from coordinate 129,542,687 downwards.
AAAGAGGATTTTTTTAAGATATTCAGAGTAATAGTAAAGTTTCACTGATATACGGAGAGAGGGCTTTGCTGGACGAGATCATCATACAGCTTTGACTGGTCAGACAGTACTAGACTGGATCCATCTCTGTTACTGCTCATTTTTCATTAGCCTATACAGCACATACTCCGCATAGATTGGCCTATTCTTTACACATCTCTTTTCTCCTACACCTGGCAACACTAAGAAAATAGAAAAACTATTCTTCACTCAAGGCGTTAACTACTGGACTGTAATTATTTAGTGGCTAATTTCCTCTTGATATGGGTTGAAGAGACTCTTTAGCTGTAGTAGGCAGCTCTTCTAGTAGGACACTCCATTGTTCTCTAGTCTTGGGTAACATAGCCTCCGTACCATGGTCTTCCACTTTCCTGAGTTAAGAGTTCTCTTTTTTTTTTGAAGGTGTACTCAGGAACACTATTTTTTCTATTTCCTGTCCTCAGTAGGCTATTTTCCCTGTTAGAGTCCATGGGCTTAAAGCAACCCTGTTTTCCAGCAAAGGCAGTGGCTTAGCTAATAATAATAATAATAATAATAATAATAATAATAATAATAATAATAATAATAATAATGGGAGGGGAATTGTAATACTTTAGAAAAGGTTAAGAACTATGCAAAGGGAAAAACAGGATGACTTTGATAAAATTTACTCCATCTTATTGCCCATTAAAATTTAGTTAAATACAAGATAGGCTTCATGACCAAGCTGTTGCATTGGTTCCGTATAAGGGCGATGAGGCCGGCAACTTCGTGCACAGTTTTAGACTTAAAGAAAAAGGATGGAAACGAGAATAGTGGGAGAAGAAAAGGTAACAGTCAACAAACCGAATGATCATAGGAAGAAAGAGTGGCACAATGGTGTCTTGGAGGATGCTGTGAAAATGCTCGGGTTGTTACAATAATCACTATTAATAACAAGCACGTTTTGCCACAATTTGTTGATTGGTCATACGCAAAAATATAGAAAAATGCAAAATAATAAAAAATAATTATTTCAGTTATCTAGCTGGGGAATATATGCATAAGTGCATAAAACGGATAGTTATAATTTTTTATATGTTCAAAGTATAAAGTAAGAGAAAAATGTCTACTTTTCACAAGCGAATTTGCTATTACGTCAATTCCCCCAACAAAGAGATTATTTACGGGGGACCCCGGAAGCCAGTACAAACGGGTGCCCTCTTAATTTGGCCAGGTGTGCCGTGAGACCTACCTGTCAATCAAGAGCCTACCTGTTTATTGAGAAGTTATGTCTAGGTAAAACTGCACCTTCACTGTACATTTTGTGTCTGCCATGTCCAAAACTTTTTAATTGTATATATGTAAACTAATGTACATAGACATATTTATATACATACATTCCGTTTTTCTTAGCTCTATGTAAGAACTAAGGTTTTACCACTTATCGGCGCATTTGTGAATATGTCCATTATTTACACCACATCCACACTCCCATAACATAGAACACACACACATATCTCTCTCTCTCTCACTCTCTCTCTCTCTCTCTCTCTCTCTCTCTCTCTCTCTCTTATATATATATATATATATATATATGAATGAATGTTTATGTATAGTCTTTATGTGTGTTTCTATACTTGTATACATATTGCTATTTTGCTATATAACCGTGATTTGGAGAAAGGGTAAAATTATTGCTAGACAAGATCAAATCATCGTACAGTAAGGCCGGGATGAGAGAGAGAGAGAGAGAGAGAGAGAGAGAGAGAGAGAGAGAGAGTGTTTCATTATAAT
>NC_090725.1:129505893-129528393 GCF_036898095.1 Palaemon carinicauda | reverse complement strand
CTCCTAAAAAACTCGATATGGAAAGCCCCAGGATACATGGAATAACTGCTTAGATGATACAGGGCAAAAATAAAGTGACTCCCAGACTACTTACAAGATTATTGTGTAGAATGTGGCATGAAGAGGCAAAACCTGATGATTGGGAGTTAGGAGTGTTGGTGAAAATAGCAAAAAAGGAGACCTGACTGGTTGCAATAATTACAGAGGTATAACACTTACGTCAGCTGTTATCAAAATATATAGTATGCTTATTCTTAAGAGACAGGAGAGAAATATTGATGAAAAGCTGAGAGATGAACAAGCAGGATTTAGAAAAGGTAGAAGTTGTACTGACCAAATTTTTATTTTAAGACATGTTGTACAGCACTGTGTAAAATATAGAAACCCCCTTTTGATGGCATTTGTGGACTATGAAAAAGCCTTTGATAGTGTGCACCAGCCAATTTTGTGGAGAGTCCTGCGTTATTATGGAATTTCTCTTAAATATGTAAATTTGATTAAGTCTGTTTATGAGCATTGCAAGTGCAAAGTTATTGTTAATAAAGTCTTAACAAATGAATTTCCAGTGAACAGCGGTGTACTTCAAGGGAATGTGTTGTTACTTTTGTTTTTTATCCTCCTCATTGATTTTGTAATGCGTAAAGAGAGTCAGAAATGGTGGAGAAGGATTGGACTGGATAGGTGATAGGAATTTAGCAGACCTAGAGTATGCTGATGATGCTGTCCTTGTTAGCAGGCCACCACAGGATTTGCAATGCTTGCTTACCAGAATGCATGAAATATTACACGAGGTTGGATTGAAGATAAATAGACGAAGGACTGAGATGATGGAAACAGAGTATACAATTATAGATGAAATATCATTGGAAGGAGAAAGGCTTAATGAGGTAGAATCACTTAAGTATTTACAAACTATGATATCCAATACAGGGTCTTTGGAATTAGAGTTCAGTGAAAGATTGAAAATGTAAATCAGACAATGGCTAGGTTAAGTAAAATTTGGAAATCAAATCACCTGAAATAACACATAAAAATTAGACTATATATCAGTTCAGAGAGATTAGTGTTACTCTATGGACATGAGATTTAGTAGATTTGAGAACAAAGCACTCTTGAAAAATCTTGGGAGTTAAATGACAGGACAGGATTAGGAATGAAATTATAAGAGAGATTACTCAAGTACCATATGTGGATGAGACCATGATGAGGGGTAGATGGAGATGGTTTAGGTATGCTCTTCGTATTCACCATGAAAGAATAATTCACCAAGTGTTCAGTTGGGCTCCATAAGGCACTAGAAGAGTTGCAAGACCCAGGACTATATGGCTGAGGACTATGAAGTGCCAAGTAGGATATGATGAATGGAGAAGTATTGAATTAAAAGCTCAAGATAGTTACGACTGGCGAAATCTAACCGAGGCCCTTTGCATCAATAGGAGTAGGAGGAGATGATATATATATATATATATATATATATATATATATATATATATATATATATATATATATATATATATATATATATGAGAGAGAGAGAGAGAGAGAGAGAGAGAGAGAGAGAGAGAGAGAGAGAGAGAGAGAGAGAGAGAGAGATTAAAACTTGAATAAAAAGGAGAAAAAAGCTTGCCTAAGACCAATGGTGTGAGAAAAGTTCTTGTGGCCACTCCTATGTAAGAGATTATTGCCATTGTGATCGGCTGATCATCCAATAATCATTCATCCCGCCTGTCCCTCCGTCATCTCTAAACCTCATTTCATCCACGTGCGGATGAGTAAACCCCTTATTGAGTGACCATATGGCGTTAAACAGGCATTGTTATATGACTAAGGATAGGGGCTTGTATCAATGGAATGATGATTACCAACATTATTATAATCAATATAATAATTATTAGTATTGTTATCATTATTATCATTATCAGTATAATTATTATTAATAGAAGCAGTATACCAGTAATACTAAAAGCAAAATAATTCTAAATACAATCAAAATGTTAAGAGCAGAATGATAGTGATTATCATAATTGCTATTGATGAAGAAAATAAAATACAGTAATAATAAATTGAATCAAATAACAATAACATTAATAATGAACTTATTTTTAGCAATATACATGGAAACTTTGTAATCATTATGAGATCAACTCTACATTCAAATCCTCAAGGAGCTCTTGCATCACGAGAAAAATCAGAAGCCAACCTCAGATGGGCGTGAACCTACCAATGCCCAAGAGGGTATTCGCCTTCGCATGTCTTCTGGTGGCCGTCATCAGCTCTATGTATCTTAATATCACGGCTGTACTGATACTTGTAAAGCCTCTCCCAGTGCATATACTGTGTGAAGCAGCAGCCTTATAGCTTTGTCGGAACCGTCAGTAAACTCCCCTCCCATGAATGGGCCACAAATTCACTGAGGAGTAAATTGGTAACAGTAATTACTGGTGTCAAGACAAAGGGTGTTTGGTGCTGCAGCCTCACCTCCAAGAACTTGCTGAGGTATCAGAAGAATAAACTCTACTAGGACTGATCTCTTCTTGGGGGAAAAGGTGTATGAATGATATAATCATATAAGTAACCTATCAACTATAACGAGTGTTCCGTTCCAGGGGCCCGCGCGATAGCTAAAAATCCACGAAGTAGATACGTAAATTTACGGAATATTTTCCAATCAGTTGGAGACTCTTGAAACACTTTCATTTTTAGCTAAAGCCTACGTTTACCGCTGACACATCCTTACATAAACATAAATTTGAACATTCATTAACGTATGTAGGCCTACTGCTAGGCCAGGCTACACTGTTGACCAAACTAAATGTTCATTTAATTTGGCCAAAAAGTACAATGTATAAGAAAAAAAAAAAAAAAAAAAAAGCATTTCATTAAAAGTTATGTCTCACTTAACTGTATCCAATAGTAATGCATATCATATTCACATATTAGTATTGTATTGTGAAATAAAAACAAAAATATATATATACGTCTTCTCCATTATCTATGTTTATAAGATGATCGAGACTACCGTCTACACCTTCCAAATCAACTGATTAAGGCAAACTACCATATCTTAATGGCATATCGACGTTTAGGGATTTCATCCTTGTTGCCGATGCATGATCATTTTATAGTCTTCAGCTTTGCAGGATTGATTAATGACTTTTTCTTCCAATTCTTTAAAAAGTGTTGTGAAATTTAGTTTACCTTTCTTAAACAGAAAATGGTATATATTAATATACGAATCAAATTCTATCTCACATCAAATGGAGCAACTACAGCAATTGCTTACTATTGTAAGAAAGTTGAAATGCAAGGAAAACAGCTGTTGTTACCCTAATCAGTTGTTCATAGTAGAACAGCCGTTTTTAGTCCAGTTGTTTACACCTGTATGCATTACTAATGATAATTTCATCGTTCTCTTTTGCTTTTTTAACTTACCGAACTGGAAGTTGGGATAAAGAGGTGGAGGAAAAGAGGTTAGTTTATCATAAATTGGTGTCAAAAAATACCCATTTTATACACAATATACATGATAAAATCCATGGTGGTTGCAAAAATGTGTGATCACAATTTACACAAGTACATATGGTATTACTGAAATTTACTTTATTAATTTGTAGGCTCAAAATTTAAAATTCTTAATCAAAAAATATTGAAATTATTGAAAATATAAAACTTATCTGCTCTTAGAAACGCACTATTACTATCATTACTATTACAAGTTAAACTATAAACCTAATTGGAAAAGCAGGATGTTTTAAGCCCAAGGGCTCCAACAGGGAAAAATAGCCTAGTGAGGAAAGGGAACAAGAAAAAAAAAACTACAAGAGAAATAATAAACAATCTAAACCAAATATGCTAAGAACAGTAACAGCATTAAATTAGATCCTCCATGTATAAACTATAAAAACTTCAAAAAAACAGGAGAGAGAAATAATATAGAACAGCGTGCCCGAGTGTACCCTCAAGCAAGAGAACTCTAATCCAAGGCAGTGGAAGGCCATGGTACAAAGGCTATGGCACTACCCAAGACTAGAGAACAACGGATTGATTTTGGAGTGTCCCTCTCCTAGAAGAGCTGCTTACCATAGCTAAAGAGTCTCTTCTACCCTTAGCAAGAGGAAAGTAGCCACTGAACAATTACATTACAGTAATTAGCCCCTTGAGCGAAGAAGAATTATTTGGTAACCTCAGTGTTGTCAGGTGTATGAGGACAGAGGAGAGCGTGGAAAGAATAGGCCAGGCTATTCATTCGTATATGTGAAGGCAAAGACAAAATGACCCGTAAACAGGGAGACGGGCCAGTGTAGTACTATCTGGCCAGTCAAAGAACCCAGTAACTCTCTAGCTGTAGTATCTCACGATACAGATTTACGTATGATATATTTATAAATCCGTCAAGTACTGTATTGCACGTGTTTCACTCGTGCACTGTGACAGTATTTTCTATTTTATTATATATCTCGATTTAAACCTCGCTGTTAACAGTACCTATTTAAGCTTGTCTTTTCAGCAATCATTTTGATTGAATTTTTGTGACCTTCTTGCTCTAAAACTCTTTTATATAAGCTCGTTGTCCGTGGAAATAAAGTTAGTTTTAATTCATCTCGCCTCTCAGTTACAACCTCACGGCTCACTATCACAGTACTGAACCATGATATGGTGAGGGATTCCTGCGTTTGTGTATATATATATATATATATATATATATATATATATATATATATTTATATATATATATATATATATATATATATATATATATATATATATTTATTCATATATACAGGGTGGGCCAAAAGTAGGTGGACAGTATGTGGAATAGGTTTAGGTATCGGTTATATTATAAGTGTCTTCATTATAAGTATCTTATATGTGTTATGTTATTGATAATTTTATATATACAATTATTTAAATTTGATCTCTTTCTTTTCAGATAATTCAGAGAACACATGATAGCAATTAATCTAAATACTGATGAAAGAAAATGGGTGATAAACGAGTATTGGAAATCTCAAAATGCTGAAACACTTAAAAGAAAATGGGTTGAACCATTTGGTATTCAAGCCTGAAAGGGACGACCATTTACCGCATTCCAGGCAAATTCAATGCCACTGGCTCAATCCTTAATGCTACAAAAACCGGTCGACCTAAATTACTTCTTGGTTTTCAACTACAAACTTTGTCCTTGAGTAGTCCCTAAAAGAAGAAATCCACTGGGGTCTAATTGATTGGACGGCACGTTTACCAAACCTGACCTCAGTGGATTTCTTCTTTTAGGGAGTACTCAAGGACAAAGTTTGTAGTAAAAAACCAAGAAGTGTCGGTGATTTGAAAAATGACTTGAGATGTATTTCAAGATATCAATACCCAGAGAATCTTGTACAAAAAAAATTGTCTTGTCAAAGCATTAAAGGCAGACTTCAAAGCTGTGTAAATTGTGATGGAAAACAGTTTGAGCACCTGCGTTGATAAAATTAAAGGGCTTTTGTATTTTGGTTCACAATAAAATTTAAGGGCTTTTGTATTATCCTTCACAATAAAATATGATTGTCAATGCAATAATTGTGTTAGTAAATATAATTGTATGCATACGTAATCTCAAAATAAATGTTTTCATTAACTGTCCACCTACCTTTGGACCACCCTGTATATATATATATATATATATATATATATATATATATATATATATATATATATATATATATATGTATATATATATATATATATATATATATATATATATATATATATATATATATGTATAATAGATAGATAGATAGACAGATAGATAGATATTCAAATAAACCACAAATGCCTCTTAATATCGAATTCGTTCCACAAGTTCGATATTACAAAGTATTTGTAGCTTATTTTACTATGAAAATCACAAGTGTTAGTATAAATTAACATAAAACGGCCAAGTGTTACAAACTCACCAACAGGCTATAATGTTGGAGATAAATTTATTTCAATTCTAAATACAAAACTTGAATTCGACAGCAATATGTTATGGAAGAGTCTGAATTAACTTTTATCTCTTTGAGGCCTTATGGTTAAGAAGTCAACTATAACCACATTTTCGACTCGATCAGGGCTCGAATTCTTTTCCGACAGGTCTTATCAAAACTTAATTTCCTTTAGGGTCTTTGGTCCCGAGGTAAAGCGATTTCGATATTAAGAGGTATTTCAGGCTTATAAGAATAAATGAAAATCACAAGCCTTAGGGATAAATGAACACAAAACAGACAAATATTATAAACTCACCAACTGTATATAATGGGGAAGATGGGTTGATTTCGTTTCCAAGTATAAAACTTGAAATCGATAGAAATATGTATGGAAGAGCATGAATCAACTTTGGTCTCACTTTGTAGACACGTGATAGAGAAGTCGACTGTCATCTCAGTTTCAACTCGGCCAGGGTTCGAATTCTTAGCCGACCAGAAGCTCTTATTAAAAAAATAAATTTTCCCTTGGGCCTTTGATCCTGAAGTAGAGTAAATTCGATATTAAAAGTTTTTTGGGGGGCTTTATCTGAATAAAGGAAAATCACGAGTGTTAGTGATGAATTATCATATATACATGCATACATATATGTAAATAAATAAATAAATACATATATAATAGATACAGTATATATATATATATATATATATATATATATATATATATATATATATATATATATATAATCATCATTATCACTACTTGCTGAGCCAAGGTGCTCCAACAGGGAAAATAGCCCAATGAGGAAAGGAAACAAGGAAAAATAAAATATTTTAAGAACAGTAGCCATAATTAAATAAAACTTTCCTATACAAACTATAAAAATTTTAACGAAAGAAGAGAAAGAGAAATGAGGTGGAATGGTGTGCCCGAATGTACACTCAAACAACAGAACTGAAAACTAAGACAGTGGAAGACGATGGTACAGAGGCTATAGCACTACCCAAGACCAGAGAACAATGCTTTGATTTTGGAGTTTCCATCTCCTAAAAGAGCTGCTAACCATAGCTAAAGAGTCTCTTCTACCCTTACCATTAGCAAAGTGGCCACTGAACAATTACATTGCAGTAGTTAACCCCTTGATATATATGTCATATGCACAACAACACACATGCACACCTACATATGGTGAGGAATGTCACCATCCTGGTGTAACCAGGAATTCGAGGTCCAGTGTAGTGTACAAGTACAAATATTCGGAAGGAGATGGGAAACCTCTTGATTTAGTCAGCTTTGGGAGATGAGTATCAGTCATGAGGATGCGACTTCATACTAATCACAGCCGTGTGGGACCGTGCATTTTCTTTAAGGAATAAGCAGAATCGCATGCCAGAAATAATGCAAACCCAAAGAAAACACCAGATTTGAAGACCAGTGCAGCTTCAATCCAAAGCTATAAATTTTCACATGTGAGTTGTTGAGCTTGATATGACGACACTGAGGATAGAGACTCTTCTCTTGGAACTGGAGAATCCTGTACAGCTTAAAAAACCCTGCTACTAATTAGTCATGAGGATGCGACTTCATACTCATCACAGCCGTGTGGGACCGTGCATTTTCTTTAAGGAATAAGCAGAATCGCATGCCAGAAATAATGCAAACCCAAAGAAAACACCAGATTTGAAGACCAGTGCAGCTTCAATCCAAAGCTATAAATTTTCACATGTGAGTTGTTGAGCTTGATATGACGACACTGAGGATAGAGACTCTTCTCTTGGAACTGGAGAATCCTGTACAGCTTAAAAAACCCTGCTACTAATTAGTCATGAGGATGCGACTTCATACTAATCACAGCCGTGTGGGACCGTGCATTTTCTTTAAGGAATAAGCAGAATCGCATGCCAGAAATAATGCAAACCCAAAGAAAACACCAGATTTGAAGACCAGTGCAGCTTCAATCCAAAGCTATAAATTTTCACATGTGAGTTGTTGAGCTTGATATGACGACACTGAGGATAGAGACTCTTCTCTTGGAACTGGAGAATCCTGTACAGCTTAAAAAACCCTGCTACTAATTAGTCATGAGGATGCGACTTCATACTCATCACAGCCGTGTGGGACCGTGCATTTTCTTTAAGGAATAAGCAGAATCGCATGCCAGAAATAATACAAACCCAAAGAAAACACCAGATTTGAAGAACAGTGCAGCTTCAATCCAAAGCTGTAAATTTTCACATATGAGGTGTTGAGCTCGAGATGACGACACTGAGGATAGATACTCTTCTCTTAGAACTGGAGAATCCTGTACAGCTTAAAAACCCTGCTACTATTCCTAAATAAATTAGTTTCCAATTCGATTTAATTTTTTTTTATGAAGTGCAGTCTTAAATCGGAATAAATCCTGTCGTTGCAGGATGAAAAAAGCCACATGTATAACCACGTTTATTACAGTTATTGTATGTATATATATATATATATATATATATATATATATATATATATATATATATATATGTATATATATATGTATATATATATATATATATATATATATATATATATATATATATGTATATATATATGTATATATATATATATATATATATATATATATATATATATCCAAACACTTGTTCTTTACCATATAGGAAGATTATTAGAATATTAGTAAATAAATGAATAAACACATAAAAAAATACAAGAAATTACCAAACAAGAACAGATGTTAACACTGTGAAACATGGAAATCTTACTTTTTTAATAGGTAATTGGTCAGACCTCAAATGTCTTTTTTAATTGATTTTCGTAGACTTTCCCTTATTCATATTGCCTTCATGAATGAACAAAATTTTTTTTGCAATAATTGAAAAGTAAGAAGGAAATAGCAACAGTCATCTTACTACTCTCCTGAAGCCATCCTTTGATACTGATATAATCAATATAAATTCTCAAGGTATGTTTGAGGATGTTAGGTGGTGTGGCAACCTTATAAGAAGGCCAAAAACACCCCTCGTGTTTAGTCATTTAAGTCGAAAGCTATTGGTGCTTCCACTGTGAACAAGTATGCAATGAAGATAGGAATAGAATCAGCAGCCCGGATACTTATTTTTGTGATTCTCTGGTAGTCCAGTGGAGTGGGACTACCAGATTTTCTTCTACCATTCCCATTCACTTCTGACATTGGGTGGCTTGGTGAAGTTTCCTAGTTTGGAATTATGTAATTTTGCGGGAAAAGCACATTGGACCTCTTTCTCATTAGACTATTGATAAAGCTACCAGATTTCTAAATGAACTTCAATCGTTACTAACAAACTTTGTGAAGAGTAGACATGGTTTCACTAAGTGATACTTGCTTCCCATATTAGGACTCACTCCCTCACTGAAATAGGTGATGGATACATATTAATTCATTTTTTTTTTTGGAGAAACTTACCAACATATTTTACTGTTTAGACCTAAATACTTACAAACCTACCTGAAGGTCTCAAAGGTATCAATTAAAGACTACTAAAATGAATGAAGTTTCTTGACGATAGGAAGTTCATATGTCTCAATGACAAGCTCAAAATCATATGGTTGCATCCATGATCAAAACACTGGCACATGTTGGACTATGCTATAACCAGGGAGAGCCACCCTATAAATTTAAACATAGCACCAGTCATGCATGGAATTGAGTGTTGGACATGGTGAAATTTAACTTAAAAATTTAAAATTACATCTCAAATTTCACAGAGATGGGGAAGATCTGAGGTCGAAGGCACAACACTATGTATGCATGCCAGAGAACTGTTGGAGGTTTGAAATCACTACGGAAACTCAAGTCTTTATTGACCAAAACTACATGCAGGCCTTCCAATACATCTTAAGACCCAAGAGAAACACGATCTCTCCATACAGAATTAGCCTGGACATTTTATTAGGACAAATTTTTAGAATTGTAAATTAGTAAGTTAGAAGAGTAATGAAAAGCTTCTAAGCTAGAAAAATATGCAGTCTTGATGGCATTACCTGGGATATCTTCAAGTAAGGATTCTTATACTGAGATCCTGGGACAGTCTTATGATAATTCCTAATTTTAAGAATAAAGGATAAAGAAGAGAAACTGCAATCACAATTTAAGTATTTTACTTTACTCTACAGCAGGTAAAATAGTGACTAGAGCTTTATTCTTGTTGTTAACTAAGCATATATCTAAATCCATGTTACCAGAAATGCAGTACAGATTTAGGAATGAAAGAAGAATCATCAGTGTGATTTTTACAGAGTAAATACGAAATGAATGTTTAGAGCAAAATGCAGATATATACTTGATCATTATTAGTTAGGAATTCAACATGGTACCCTGCAAACTAGTGTAAAATACTTCAAAATTTCTAAAAAAAATACTTCAGTTCTCCCCTTCAATCACTGGAGAAAGGGTCTGCATTGGTAAAATAGAATATCAAATGGATAGTAGCCTGTTAAACATCCGATGGTTACAAGCACATAAAAACCTCTACACGCCAATTGATTGGCCTGAATTATGTTATTGATATTTTGGCACAGTCATCGAAATTAATGCAACACATTTTAGACAGGATGTCTAAGATGTTTTGATATTGGATGTATCCATAGGATTCTGAGCTTGTCCTCGAGGCATTTTACTATTGGAATACAGCAGGTCATAAGTCTTTCATTGATACCTGTGATATCTTCAGGTTGGTTTTCAAGTATTTTGGCCTAAACAGCAAAACCTACAATATACAACGCACTTGAATTACAGGCAAATACAAGAAAACCAGATGTCATAGTGCAACAATCAAAACTAAATCAAAATTTATCCATCGTCATTATTAATGATGAACATATCCTGATGCAAAGATTTTTAAAAAACAATGGTAGCATTGTTTATTCTACCAGAGATTGATGATGTGAAGGGAAAAAAAACAGGGCTGAAATAAAACACATGAGGCTGACCACCAAAGAAAACTGGAATCTACTGTATATCAATATCATCTGAAGCAACAGGAACAGAAATTCAGAGGCCTCACCTGGAAAGACCAGATTCCACAAAGAGTCATAAACGATATACACGTCAATGACCTTCGATGTCAGGAAGCCAGAGTACTTCAAATCATTCATTCATTCATTCATTCATTCAGGAATGAACAGAATGCACAAGCATGGAAGCCATGCTCATCACATGTCAACTGTACTAGCTTGGTTATCTCTATGTCTGAAGAATGGCTCCAAAAACAGATTTTATACAGGCACCCAAAATATGGCCATACCGGAGCCTGGCTACCGAGATAAGTAGATAACTTCATGAAAATTAGTATACATACAACATGCTACAGAGACATCTGGCAACTGCACATATACCTATGGCATGATACAAGAGATGTTTTTATTATCATAAAAGTAGGACTAAGGTTTACTTAATTTACTGATATAATACCTTAAAGTTAAATTTAAAGCAATTATCTGAAGAATGAGTTTTACAAAAGGGACACTGCCATGAAGCAGGAACAAACATAAAATTTCACTCTAAACAGGCTGAATGAGCATGTCGTGCAAAAAGTACCCTTGGCCCCAAATCCTCATATGACATGCCCATCATGTGGTATGGCATGCCAGTCAAGGACTGGCCTGGTTAGCCATAAAATTACACACAGAGATTGGGATCAGTAGCACATCATAGTACAATCATCCTCTACTAGAAACAACGAATTTCTTTGTGTTGATATAGCATGAATTAAAGCTTATCTAAAATCAATATTGAAATGCTAAGGGATACAAAAAAGACTTTTCATTATATTCCAACAGCTTAAAAGAAAATCTTCAGCGACATAAAACATGCCCTTCTTTACTTTAAATTGATTGGTTGGTTGGTTGTTTTATGGGTTATGTATTTAGTCCTTCAGTCTATTTAATTCTAGGACAGAACTGTGTACTACCTGAGTAATTTTAAGTAAAAACGAGTATACAAGTCAAACTCTATGACACCAGAGCACACTCATGGGAGTACTCCACGGTTATTACAAATGTCGCACGAGTGCAAATAAAAGCTCCTGTTGACATGCCAATAACAGGTGAGAGATTCCACCCAGGAATGTGTCTTTCCAGTTTCCATCTGTGCTTTGTTTGTTCAACAGTGGTTAAGTGTGTCTAACCCATTGATTATGTTAGATTTAGTTATTTTAACTGTTCAGGAAATCAATCATCTAAAATGATATCACTTGATAGTTCTTTTAGGTCTAAAATTTAAATTAATTTCATGAGTAATAATGACTAGAATCGAGATGCCAACAGAGTTTAAAAAAGTCAAAAGTTTAAATAATATGGATGGGTTATAAATATATAATTCTACTACATATCTAAAAATATTATACACTTTTTACAAAAATATCACCCATTGCAAGTAAAGCAGTATCAAGCAGGTTTCAATTTACATATTTTACATAATCACAATTTTACATTCCAATCCACACTCGCCTGTGCTAAATCGTGAGAAATCTCATAAGTATGGTATCCAATTGAAAAAATACAAAAGACGCTTATTTGCTGCTAAAGGCAGGTCACAGACCCATTTATATAATTGGTTTCAATAAACAGATTAATACATAACTTATTTCGTTAACAACAGGTTACATAAAAGTTTAGACTTAGTAATTAGACCGAGTGACAAAACATTTATTATTCAGAGTTCTTCACACTTCAAGTTCTTTAAAGCAATTACAACACAATAATGGTACTAGACCAGGCAGTTATATTAACCCTTAAGTACCATAATCAATTCAAAACACAGTAATAGTACCTTAGTACCTTACTTAGACAAAACTTGAGCAATTTAAACAATAAATTATTGAGATCAGAGATAAACAACAACACGAAAAATGGATACTTCAGTAACTAAAGGTTAAACTTAGCTTTGGATCTGCATTCCGAAGAATGTTGACTGCCAGAGAGGTGTGCCTCAGCAATGCACAAGTCTTCCTTATAAACCACCCTGGGTACGTATTATACGGCTGTGTCATGTGATACATAGCAAACCCTCGTTCCCAAAATGCTCTCGTAAGGATCTTTGCTATAAAAGAACTTTTCCGAATGCATTATTATTCATCCAAGAACCTTCTAGATTTCCTATGTTGCAATAGATTTTACCCACACCATATACAGCATTCGATCTGTATGCACCAAAGTAAAATCGTTAGATATCACAATTAATCTAAGTTACTGATATCTATATGATTGAACAATTACAACTGTAAATACTAATATTACTACTCTAACAGACCAGCTCCCCGAAAATCTGTCTTTAGGACAGATCACTGACTTGTCAGATCCCTCTTCAACTACTAAACCTGATATCAAATCTAGAATCAAACTGCTTCTAAGAAAGTTAACTATGCTACCCTGAAAACCAGAAAATAATTGATTGTTTTTGCGCTCAAGTTGCCCAGAGCCTCTATCCTGAGGAAGATTCCAAGACTGAGTTAGAAAAGTTCTGCATGATATGAGATGCTACAGAAGGAACAACTGGTTTCATCGAGTGGTCTCATGCACACTGATTCAAAAAGAAAAACACTACTTATAAATTATTCAAACAAAAATGGAGAGCACATACTGGCTATATTGCCAACTCCCACTCATCTGCACTAACCTAAAGATAGAGGGGTCTGAGCTAATGGGCAGTGTCAAATTTCAATGTTATAGAACTGCTTGTAAGTTGAAATGGTCAAGGAGCTTCAACTGTAAATTGCTCAAAACAACAACCTTGACTTTTATAATACCATCAAATCTATTTATATGGCTATGAAAAACACTATACCTCAAGTCACCACTTTAGAGCACAATCATCCTTAAAGAACGGACAGAGATTCTAAAAAGGTTGGCTGGGCATTTTTATGCTACACTGAATATTGTAATACCATTGTTGACTCAATTATCCAGGATCAGGATAAGCTTCCAGAGCTGCACAAAGTTCTGATTATAATAAATATAAACAGAAAAAGACAAAAACTGCAGTCCTGACAGCATTCTTCACTGTCTTCACATTTGCCTTATTTCTCCATGAGGTCGCCATATCTTATTAGCCGTTTTAGATACATGGTCTCAGTTTAAAGCATACCTTGAAAAAAAAATTAGCTTGAGACTTTTCCTGATGAACATAGAATTGAAAACTTCCATTGAAAAATGGATCAAGTTGGAACCTTCTTTATGAAGACGCAACATTCCAAATTTCCCTAGAAAACGGAATGTGCTAAAACCTTCCCAGGAAGGATAGATATATCAAAGGAATTCGTGTGTAAGATTTACTGCCAAGAACAAATCCCAAACAACTTCTGGTTTTAATATAAATCTATAATGGAAAGGGTTATAGTAAGATTGCTCCAGTTATCGAGGCATCAATTTGATATCCTAAACAATGAAGATCTGTCAAAAATTATGGAAGAAAGAAATAAGGAGGGGAACAATAATAAGTAAGGAGCAATTTGAGTTTATGCCAGGAAAAGGTACAATATAAAGAGAGAGAATGGAGAAATATAGGGAAACAGCGAGAACTACACCTTGTATCTATTGACATGGAAACAGCCTATGATCAGATACCAAGGAGAGAAGTAAAGAGAGAAGGGCTTTTTTTATAAACATCTTACAGGATTTTTATGCCATTGCAACACACAGGAGCTCCTCTTACTCCCTACATATTTGACTAAGTGATGGACCTTATAACATCAGTTGTTAGGGAGTAGGTCTCTTAGAATGTACTATTTACTGATGACATAGTTTTGGTAGAAGTAGTTGAATTAACGCAATAAAAGTTGAGAATGGAGCATGAAGATCGGAGAAAAAGGTACAAAGGTCAAAGAAAGAATATCTATGCATGGGAAAAGGAAGACAGACTGCAGGTAAACTGGGCACAGAAGACATCCAGAAGGTCAAAACCTTTAAATACGTAAGACAAAAAATAACAGAATTTGGAGATGTGGACTTTATTGCTTTGATGAATTGGAAAAGGCCATTAAGAATCTTTTGGGACAAGAGGTTTAATGTGAAGGTTAAAAGCAAGTTCTATAAAAGTGTAGTTAAGCTAGCAAATGGAAATGGTCGAAATGAGGATGTTGAAATGGCTGTACAGAGTTAGAAATAGGGTCTAAAAAGATTTCTTTGGAGGAACAACCGTCCCCCTTTCCAAGGAATGCTTTAACTGTATCCTTAACGCAATCACTTTTCAGGAAAATTTACAGTTCTACCTATTTTCAGAGGTTTCCACCTGACCACTTTTCAAGGGATGCTTTCAATTTTATCCATTAAAGGAAAAGTTGGTGACCTACTACTTTTCAAGGTATGTTTTCACCTCTACACTTTTTCCTGTGAAGTTTTCAACACAACCCTCTTACAATAAAACTTTACTGTTAACCCTTTTCCCGAGGTTTCAATTCTACCGTCTTTATGGGATACTTCCACCCAACGCCTTTTCCAAATGATGTTTTCAAATCTGAGATCACGTGAGAAAAATAACTGATAAGAAACAGCGATCCCATATAGAAATACGTAAAAGCTGAGGACAAAGAAAAAAAATTGAAACCTTTCCTGTTCTTTTAACTGAATGAAAGGAATGGTGATGTCTTTTCATAAAAATATAATACTGCTACAGTAGTTTTTAGAACATGTTGACTCGATTATTACTATTAGTTATATTGATATTCGCCTGATGATTAAACCACCCCCCCCTCTCTCTCTCTCTCTCTCTCTCTCTCTCTCTCTCTCTCTCTCTCCTATTGACTACGCCAAGTTTATCAATACATAATAGGCAATTAATGGAAGAAAGTTTTCAGCCAATTACGATGTAATTTGCAGGCTCTATGCGTGTAGTAGGCTTATTTCACAAGTATCCTACACAATAAGGTGGTAAGGAAAAATAATATACATACATACATGCATACAAATATATATGGAGTTGCTTTTATATTTGCATCAGAAAGCTATGCTTCAAAATTCATGATGCATTTGTGACGCACAGACCTGGCCTACGGCCTGTTTAATTCATAAAACCAAAGGGAGGGAATTAAGTAATAGAGGATGGGAAGAGGGGATAATAACCAATGACTAGTTGTAGTGTACGTCAGATTTATAGCAATTTATGTCACAGCAAGTTTTTTATGCGTATTCAGTAGATTTTTTTTTCAGCATCTATTTGCGATCTTTATATTTTAGTTTTATAAGTTTTCTCTTGTAAAACCCTATTAAAAAAAAAAAAAAACCAGCATATACATTAACTCATTCTATACAGATGAAAGATCCCTCTTAGCGGGGTCTAGCATTGCTGAATCCCTTTTACAGAAAACTGACAAATATGTGAATACGGGTTGTAAAATTCTCTTCCTTGAAAAAATAGAATTATAGATAAGATGGTCACTTCCACCAGTGCTATATACTCGCTGTACCCAATTACACTAATCTTTAAATAAGGGGACAAAGTTTCCTTCCTTTGTCAAAGTTTGTCCTGATCACTTTCCAACAAAATAGAAACAGCTCTTCTGCATACGAGGTAACGCACTCATATCTTCACATATAAGTACTGCATCCTTGTATTTGAACATACATACATCCATACATACATACATACATATATACATACATATACAGTATATAATATATGTATGAATATGTGTGAATATGTGAAAAGCTGAGTACGTCACTCTATGTTGACAGAAAAGACCGAATTATGTCTTAATTATTATTTAATTTCTTCCCTTGTAAAATGCTTGTTATCAAATCCGTTATTACTAAACGTATTTATATCTTCTTATAACGATACTAGTGTCTTCCTTTCATCTTGTCCCTTTTTTTTTTCTCA
The DNA here is from genome assembly GCF_036898095.1 of Palaemon carinicauda. Taxonomy (NCBI): domain Eukaryota; kingdom Metazoa; phylum Arthropoda; class Malacostraca; order Decapoda; family Palaemonidae; genus Palaemon; species Palaemon carinicauda. The sequence goes on along the minus strand of NC_090725.1, from coordinate 129,511,604 downwards.
CCTCCGCATATAATCATTCTATTTTAGGAACCTTTCTTTACAAGTTAAAATAGTAATAATAATAATAATAATAATAATAATAATAATAATAATAATAATAATAAATAACAAGAGAACACTTGAAGGTCTTTAAAGCAAAACAGAAAACTACATAATTTATATTATTCAAAATTATTACTCCTCAAAAGAAAGCAATGACCAAACAATAAGAACTCTGCTTAGGCATTTGTACAGGTTTTCAAAAAAAAAATTCTTCATTGCCGAATACTTACAAAAGCAGCAACAATAATAATAAAACCCACTAGGCCAGTCGAAATATCCAGCGCCAGCTGCATAACAAATATTCAACTTGAAGAATAACAGAAAAAAAAATAATACAATCCATTCATTGGGTTTTGCTGGATGGTAATCAGTAGTGTAATAATACTGTACAGTGCGGGTTTGGAACTTTCGTTCCTAATTTATATTTCTCTTTGGTCTTATATTTCAATACTGCTTCGTCGTAATTGTTATTTTTTTTATTTGAAATCAAAGTAAACAGAAATAGAAAAAGAATATGAGCAATAATAAGAGTAATCCACGAAGTGTGAGCATATTATTTCAGCCATCGATTCAAGTACTTTTTTATTTTCATATATTAACATCCATCACTATTACGTTACAACCCTTTCAACAATAACTTCAAGAAACAGTAGAGAGAAAAGAGTGTTACCATGTGATTTATCTGCCCTCAATTTCAAACAATCAATCATGTTACTCCTAGACGAAAACAACGAAAAGAAACGAAACCATAAAATAAGAAAAAACGGATATCCTATAACAGAGAAATTAAAACCCCTAAATGACATAAGGTGTGCCGCGTATAATCTCACTGGCTGTCACTTGACATAAATCATAAAATCATTATCTTCCAAAGAGCAGCTGATGGAGGCTCAGGTCCCTCCGGCGTCCGGAGGGTCACCGGTAAATACTCCAGTGTTTCAGAAAAAGAATTTAAGCCTAAAGATCTCCCTAATGTTTGGTGCATAAGGCCTACTGAGACCACATTACCGGGTGATTACGGATGACCAATGAAATGATGACAGGTGATTTGGTGATGCTGTCATTAATGGGAAAAGCTGATATATTGATAATAATAATGTTATCAATAATGATAAAACAAAATTAATAAAATTTCCTTTAGACTATACCCCTCAATGTTTCTGCCGTAATTGATCTAGGAAAAGAGGACTCAGGAAACCAGAAATGAAAGGGGAAGAAATAGACAAAAGTTAATGAAAACAGGAATTAAGAAAAGATAACAAGGAAATCTACAACCATTGCAATAAATAATTAAAAAAAAAGAAATCAGGAAAACAGGAACCAATTCATTCTGGGAGTTAAGAAAAACATACTATAGAAAATAAAGAAAAAGTCATACAAGAATAAAATAAGAAGAAATAGAAAACAAAGAAGACAAAATTCAGAAATCTAAAAATTAAGAATGGGAACTGGCGAAAAATCAGAACGGGAATAATAGATTCAGCCGTTAGCAAAAAAAAAAAAAAAAAAAAAAAAAAGGGATCAGGAAGTCATCAGGGAAGTATGCTTAACGGAGAAAAGTAATGTAAAAAGAAACGGGTACTCTGAGAAATAACAAACCTCTCCTAAACAATAGAGTGCAAGTATCTGACCATTTACATAAATATACATATTTCTCTCGTGTCACCGAACAGTGGGTTATAATTTAGAAAGGGGCTGGGGAATTGAATCTCTATGTGTATCTAAATATTTAGACGTCTTTTTTGACGGCTCTGGTTCACTAGTGTACACACACACACACACACACACACACATATATATATATATATATATATATATATATATATATATATATATATATATATACATGTATATATATATACATGTATATATAAATATATATACATATATATATATATATATATATATATATATACATATACATGTATATATATAAATATATATATATATATATATATATATATATATATACATGTATATGTATAAATATATATATAAAATACATAAATATATATATACACATTATATATATATATATATATATATATATATATATATATATATATATATATATATTTATATAAAAGATGACAAACCATTATAATTTTACTTGTCCTGCTCGAAAAATAAAATCAAAGAGCCAAGAATCTTCCTGACAAATCATACTGCCTTTGACTTCCAGTCCATACGTCGGGAGTTTGAGTTCACCCCCAAAACAGTTAGTTTTAACAAGTTTCAACCTCGTTGTCCTCATAAGCCAAGAATAAGGGGTTGTTCTACCTGCCGAGGCATTAGCAGCCATTGTCTGGTCCTTATTAGTCCTTGTTTTGGTGTTAGGGGGGCTTGGGCGCTGATCACATGTATGAATCAATGGTTGGTTTCCAAAACATTGTGCGACAATTGAAATTATCGGTTTTTTACCTTTGCATTCATTGACGACATTTAAACTTTTCTATTTATTGTTCAAACTAGAATCGAAATTTGTCACCTAATGCTGCCAATGAATATGTATAATTTGATAAAGCATACATATTCCTTTTCTTTCAAAGGGATTATGTATATGTCTACTTGTCATAGTTGAAATAGTCTATACAAAATATATCACCATCAAAAGCAAATGTAATAGACTACTCGGAACGGGATTTTAAACCCCTCCCCCTTATTTTACCAGCTGACCTTCACCCTCCTAAATGAAGCGACAAAAATGCGATTATTTCCTCAATACCAACGAATCTAAAAACGATCCGGTATTGAGTATTAAGTTCAAAGATATATGATAGACTTGTCAAATCAAATTAATGTCATTTTGTGTCTCGACTTCCCTATCGGATTTCGTGCTCCTCAGGTGGTTAGGCAGACGTTGAAAGTTTGTTTCAAATTGGTCTCTATTAAATGACTGAAGTTTTGTAATGAAAGGAAATACTCAGAGTAAAGTAATTGCTGCTGTTGTTTTTACTGCTGTTATCAGTGTTGTTATTGTTGCTTCCTATATGAAATCATCCTTATTAGTACTGTTATTATCCTTTTTGTAGTTTCGTTTAATCATAATTGTTACTATTTTTTATGATTACTCTGATAATCATGAAATGATTTATTGCAATTACGGTGACTAAATATCATATCTTTATGTTATACACATGCTTATTACAATCTTTAGCTTTAATCATCTGTCTTATTTATAGTTTTTACCGCTTTTATTATTAATTACAATGACATCATAGTAAAATTAATAACTATCAAGGTGTTATAAGCACCATTTCTAATGTATTTCACTAAGAATAATTGTACTGTATATATCAGAGAAAGAAAATTGCAACCTATAAATACAAAGACCCTTTCAATGAGACGTCTGGCAAGAAGAAATTCGGTGATGTATACGTAAGTGGGAATGCCGTGCAAGTGGTGAGACTTGGGTAATAATAACGAAACGAGGAACTGATATCACTATAGATCAAATAAATACGGTGGTGCAGTCAGTATATTGTACTTCAAAGGGACGCTTTGTTGATATTGTGGTCTTAACATAATTTTTGAGTGGACAGGTGGTTACGTTTTTCCAGTTTTTTCTAACACCAATCATTTTTTTGCGATATTTATTATTAGCTAAAATCTTTGAACGTCTCGGATCTTAACTGAAAGTTTTTTTCCACAATACAAAACATGTGAGTGATAGGTCCTGACAGCAAATATAGCGAGAAAATTTTCTTCGTTTGAGACCCCAAGAATATAAATAACCTAATTGCCCCCCCCCCTTTTTTTTTTTGTTCGAAATACCTTGAGGATTAGAAAAGTCAAAATTACAAGAGAATGGTAATTGATAACATTATCCTTAATAAATAATAATAAAAAAAATAGAGTAATACGACATTTCAACTGTATTTTCAAAAGTATTAACTCTAGATACAATTAATTCAAACTGCTAGACCGATGAACATCCATTGACTAAAAGGGGAAAGAACTTTGTTTCGGTCGTACCCAAAAATACTTTGAGCACAGCCCATCCATCGAATCTTCCTTGACAACAGTGCATTATTTGTATACGGTGGACAAAGAAGGGCAAGCTAAGACCGGGGAGGATAAATAGGCTTGCTTAGGACGTCAAGGGGGAGACTCGGTGACAGTTTATAACTTTGGATCCTTTATCATTTTCCGAGTGTTACCTATTGCTGGCTCTATCATCGAAACTGTTCAAGTTCTTGAAGGTCGAAGGCCGGAGAAGAATAATGCTAGAGAGTATTAAAGATTAAGGAGATAATAATATAAGTGTACACTCTGTGAGGTGCCCGTTTCGTAATTGGAACTGTTCGTCAGCCTTATTATTAGCAGTACAGATTTTTTATCAGTATTTTCATTAATAATACATTTTGTATTTCTTCTACATAATGTATTCATCATTTGGAGTAATGATACAAAACTAAAAGAATTATCAGAATTATAATAATCAAGTATAACACACCAAAACCAATTTAGCAGCAGACCTCTAACACCTAAGCAGTATATATATATATATATATATATATATATATATATATATATATATATATATATATATATATATATATATATATATATATATATATATATATATAGCAACAGACCTCCCAAATCCACCAAAGAACTAATATCTAATAAAAAAAGCCTTAACTGAGATTGAAACATCCATATATCAGAAACATATAGAGAAAATTCAAGAATTCTCAATGATATACATCAAATTATTGACAGTACATTAATTTCTCTTTGTTCTGTTATTATGCCTTGTTTTCTGGGGGATAACTCCACTTACAGGCCAATCACGACTCGCAATGCTCAACAAATACCTTCCCTTTATTTGTTTGTTTCACTGAATCTGAACTAATTTTGCAACATCAAGCTTTATGGAACTCACCAAGACATACAGCAGGACTCTTTCATCACCATCCAAACTCTAACATACCAATACACGCTTTGAATTCAGACGAAACCAAAAACAAATCATACACCACTCACGATAGGTAAGAGTAAGTCTAACCTCAACCTAACCTATCATGTACGAGTTCAAAAACCAACACAAGGGGTAGGTATTTTTCATTTGCTGTGCATTTGTATTCTTGGCTTTTATCGATAAGGGAATAAGGAATGGTCGAAATAATTAAAATGTTAATAGATCATTTAAGAATATTTCAATATAGATCTATGTATCTCAAGCCCGATAAGCCTACATCGATATAATCTAAAGCTCAAGGAAATAAATATAACAGGTAAAAATTACAGTTATAATGCAAGTAGCAAAAGATAATACTAGTAAAATCTATGGTAAAAATTAACAGACTTTATTGTCAATTAATTTTTTTTCTTACAAATTTTACTGCAACAGTAGTTACACACACACACACACACACACACACACATATATATATATATATATATATATATATATATATATATATATATATATATATATATATATATATATATATATATAATTATTACGATGGTCTCGTGTCTGGGATCTAAACATATATTATATATATTACGTCTGGCAAGCTAAACAACCTCTTTAGTTCCAAACTCAATTGTTTGCTTTTACATTAAATCTATTACACTTGAAAATATTAATAACCGAGCTCTGAGACAGTTAAATAACTCCCAGACAGCAATATATAAATCACTGTATATCCAAAGGTCTC
>NC_090725.1:129498393-129500893 GCF_036898095.1 Palaemon carinicauda | reverse complement strand
CGCGGAAGAACGGTAGGTGCTGGTAATAGGGTGCCCCAGGGGAAGCGAGGGTGCATGAGTAGTCATGGAAAGGGGAATGAAGAGGAAGGGAGAAGTGCTCTACAAGGAGCATTGCATTGTTGGAGTGAGGCAAAGAGATGTTAACTGATGGATAAATATACAGATACAGTACTTAAGTTGATCGAATGAAGAACATGGGCTCATTGATGGAGAATAAGCGCAAGATGTTACGCGGCCATGTGTTGAGACAATATCACACCAACAGAGCATTGTAGGCACTGTGAGGGGGACAGAAGCAACGCCGCCTGAGCCGTGGAAGAGGTGAGGAAAGGGCGTTCCATGAACGCGCCAGCCAAAGTGGCTTTGTTGAGAAATGTAATGAATGATTTAATACGTGGTGGCGATGGTGTGTGGGACATTCTTTTCATGACTGTCAATAAGCCCGCCTACAAACCCCAACATGACTACCCCCCCCCCCCCCCCCCCACAAACATCCACGACCCCACCACCACCAGACGACTCCCCCAAACGTCCTCAAACCCCGCAAAACCAAAACCCTGGACTCCCCTCCTGATTCCTTTCATCCGCCTGAGGGCTTAATAAACAGATTGCATGTTGATGGAAAATCATGGCCTTTCGTTGCCACAATATATTTTCCTGGAACATTTTTTTAGCCCTTCAGACACAGCTTTCCGGTCCATCCAACCAGGAACTCATTTTGGCTTTCTTTATTTGATGTTATTTGTGTGTCCCAATTATAAATAAGCGTTTTTAAATACTACTACCAATACTACTAAAATTGCTTTTTATGCTACTTCTACTAAAACAGGAACTATAATAACCTTTACCTTCATGTATTTTATAACTGAAAGTCTTGGTATTTATATTATCATATTGGTATTTATGCTATCATATACAAAAAATCAATTCAAAAGTAACATTTCCAAATTAGCAATAAAAAGAATAAGAATATCAACTAAACATTGAAAATTTGTAAAATTAAGTTTTACTGTTGAGTAATAAAGTCAGCGTAATCAAGGAATAAATAATTCGGTCAATCGTATTAGTATATAATTTCTAACAATATATGAGAATTTGATATTGAAATGTTGATATGGCTTCATTTAATCAAACGGTTGGCTTCTTGTTCTGATCCTTAAGGGAAAATCTATACCATCGGTAGAATATCAATGCTCAGATTTCTGTTTGGCTGTCTCTAATATGAATATTAGAATAATTTTGCTGAGGCATGATAATCACAAAATACAATTATTGTTTCAGTAGTATACAATATATATATATATATATATATATATATATATATATATATATATATATATATATATATACAGTATATATATATATATACACAGTATATATATATATAATGTATACACATTTGAAGTACGTGTAAAAAAATTTGAAAATAAGGAGTTGCACATTGAAAGTGATATACGATAGGGGTATTGCGATATGAAGAGGTCTTGTGGAAAGAATAGAGGTAATTAGATTTTTGATAAGTACATAGCTAAGAAGTGTTTACAGGGAAGATAAACTCTAAAAATAATTTCCTTGAGTGTGAAAAAGGCATTCGTCCAGGTGCCGAAGTCTGAACCTCTTTGAATGGTCAGCCTGTTTTTTTGACTGATGCCACGTTTGGCATCTTCGATGCTTTTCAAATGTTCAAAATGGCCGCCAGTAAGGACGCTGCAATATGCAAATAGCTTTTCCTTTCCAGCAACAGATTTTGGTAAATTTTGTCCCTTCAGCTTCTTTCTGGTTTCGCTTTATATTTTATTATTATCAAAGGTAATTATTTGATAGGATTTATAGTTAAACTAATTATATGTTAAACAAATTACATGTACCAGTATGTCCATATTCAATAACAAAATATCTAATGCTTATCAGTTAAAATATTCAAAAGGACTGTCAATAAGATGTAATATTTAAATCTAACGAGATACAATCTAATTTCCAGACATTTGAGTATAGAATCAGTGTATAAAGCAATGAAAAAAATATACAGTAGCTATCAGATTACATCATTACTGTACTATTTTCAATAAACCATGCAAAATGTGTTCAGGAATCTTAAATTTTCTTTTGCCTTTGAAAATGTCTTATACATGCAATATGCACAAGGATAAATCAGTCTTCAGATTCATCTGAATTCTCTTCAATATTATCAGTGTCTTCATCATCAGAAGTTGTTACAGGGGACAGAAACCTTGCTTCTACTTTAATTTTAAAGCTATAGCATTGAAATTTGGTATATAACTAGGTAAAGACATTATAGAACAATGAAATTATGACTCTTTCCAATTTTCATTTCTGTTTCTTCGTTTATTATTCACCTTTTTGTCAGCCATACAATGTAGGGTGAAGATTTGGAGGATCTGGCTCAATCACTTGTTTCCAGCTACACACTTCTTTCATTGTGTTTCCATGACACCCACAGAATGTGACAATAAACTTGCTGGCTTCATCGACAATAATA